>NW_024412376.1:120040873-120100902 GCF_014898765.1 Herpailurus yagouaroundi | reverse complement strand
ATGAAGATAAAAAGCTTCTGCACAGCAAAGGAAACAACCAACAAAACGAAAAGGCAACCAACGGAATGGGAAAAGATATTTGCAAATGACATATCGGACAAAGGGCTAGTATCCAAAATCTATAAAGAGCTCACCAAACTCCACACCCGAAAAGCAAATAACCCAGTGAAGAAATGGGCAGAAAACATGAATAGACACTTCTCTAAAGAAGACATCCGGATGGCCAACAGGCACATGAAAAGATGTTCAGCGTCGCTCCTTATCAGGGAAATACAAATCAAAACCACACTCAGATATCACCTCACACCAGTCAGAGTGGCCAAAATGAACAAATCAGGAGACTATAGATGCTGGAGAGGATGTGGAGAAACGGGAACCCTCTTGCACTGTTGGTGGGAATGCAAATTGGTGCAGCCGCTCTGGAAAGCAGTGTGGAGGTTCCTCAGAAAATTAAAAATAGACCTACCCTATGACCCAGCAATAGCACTGCTAGGAATTTATCCAAGGGACACAGGAGTACTGATGCATAGGGGCACCTGTACCCCAATGCTCATAGCAGCACTCTCCACAATAGCCAAATTATGGAAAGAGCCTAAATGTCCATCAACTGATGAATGGATAAAGAAATTGTGGTTTATATACACAATGGAATACTACGTGGCAATGAGAAAAAATGAAATATGGCCTTTTGTAGCAACGTGGATGGAACTGGAGAGTGTGATGCTAAGTGAAATAAGCCATACAGAGAAAGACAGATACCATATGTTTTCACTCTTATGTGGATCCTGAGAAACTTAACAGGAACCCATGGGGGAGTAGAAGGAAAAAAAAAAAAAAAAGAGGTTAGAGTGGGAGAGAGCCAAAGCATAAGAGACTGTTGAGAACTGAGAGCAAACTGAGGGTTGATGGGGGGTGGGAGGGAGGAGAGTTTGGGTGATGGGTATTGAGGAGGGCACCTTTTGGGATGATCACTGGGTGTTGTATGGAAACCAATTTGACAATAAATTTCATATATAAATAAAAATAAATAAATAAATAAATAAAAAGAAAAATAAACATTCAAAATATTCACATAAGTGAAAACTTCTAAGCATCGTAAGAGGCATGAGGCAGGTAAATAGTGCCATGGAGTGCATAATAAGAAGGTTGTGTCTGGTCAAGGAGTTGTGGGAAGGCTCCTCTGAAAAACTGATGGTTAAAGGGAGATCTGCTGGAGAGTTTCAGAGCTATCTAAGGGAAGGAGAAGGGTGGAGGATAACAGTGTGCCTGGTAGAGGGGACAGCAGACTCCAGGGTGCTCCTGTGGGAGTGTGTTCAACACTGGTTGGGGGGAGTTAGTGGAAGATTAGTGAGAGTAAAGCACAGAAGGCAAAGAGGTGAACTGAGCCCTAGAACCAAGTAGGAAGGAGATCAGCTGGACCTTTGAGACCTTATTAAGAGTTTTGTTGTTTATTATCACAGCAGTGAATTGCTATTGAGTTGATTAAGCAGGGAGAAAAGTGATCAAATTTCCACATCACAATGATCTTTCTGACAACAGTGCAGAGAATGGTCTCTTCAGGATAAAAACTGGAGATTTGTTTTTTCCAGTAGCCTAGGTAAGAGCTAACTACGAATGAATTGGATAGATCATTCTCTCAGTACATCTCTGGACACTTTGTATAATTTTAAAGAAGGAGAATTGCTCCACATTTTATAACCAATCATTCTAAAAACAACCTGAGCTGGTAGACCATGTAGTATGGTATTGGTTACATTTTTGTAAATGCACAAATCTGTAAATGCTTACACATTAGACATTTAAAATAATTTTCTAATGTTTTCATGAAGTAAGGCATATAATACATCTGAATTTGAAGTATTTAACTAAAGAAAGATACTTTTTTTAAATCAATGATATTATTTAAATTGGAAACAAAGGAACATTTAAATGGAAATTATGCATGAACATTTGCATGTATAGATGAATATGAGAATTAAAAGAAATTTGAATGTATTATTAATCTGACTGTATTCAAGAGGCCTCTGCTATGATTAAACTTTTAGATATGGATAAAATAAAACAAAAGGAACACATTAAAGTGCTTAAAGTTGTTGCATCCAAAAGCCACACACCACATCTCATAAATTCAAATATATTTTGGTTCTACATAAAAAAAGATGTAATGTGTAAAAGAGCCAATCAAGAAATGATAGTTCCTTTGTTGTACTTAACTGACATAACTCTTTAACTACATTTTTGTTATTGTTTTTGTTTTCTTTTCTTTTTTTATGTTTATGTATTTATTTTGAAAGGGTGAGACAGAGCAAGGAGGGGAGAGGCAGAGAGAGAGACAGAATCCCAAGCAGGCTCTGCGATGCAGGGTTTGAACTCATGAACCATTAGACCATGACCTGAGTCAAAGCCGAGAGTCTGATGCTTAACTGACTGAGCCACCCAGGCACCTCTGTTTTTGTTTTCTACATGGATTGTTATAAAGAGGATCAGAAATGGATAATTTACCTGGATATATTTAAATTAACTATTAAACATTTAAGTATTGTCTTTTAGCAGAAATTCTCACAGATAAAAGTTTAACATTCACTGTTTAACTTCAAACAGAGGAACGTTCAAGGGAGCTGAATGTAAGGAGTCGTTTGGGGAGACAGGTGGGCCCAGTGGAGAATTTGTTATGTGAAAAGATTTTAGAGTAAATATGGGAGAGTCATGGTGAGTGTTATTTGTCTAGTTGGCCACTATCTTCCTCGCACAGGATACATGTTTTGTTCTGTTTTTTTCCCCTTACTGTTCACATTTCATGATTTCTTGTTTTTTTATTCTAATAAAACCAGTTTCTCTGTAGTTGAAATTAATTAGGCCTTATCAAAAATTTTTGAAATGCTAATAAAAGTAAATGAGGAAAGAACAGTAGATTTACCAATCTGGCTTCAATATTAATGAACATTTGATCTATTTATTGCAATCAAAATATAACTTTGGAACTGATTATAATCACTTTGACTTGGGTAGTCTTGGTAGCAAATAACTGTCTTTATGTGTCAAGAGACAAAGCAAAATGGCTATCACATTGAGGTTCTAATTTAGCTTAGAATAATAATGCTACATAAAATTAAAAGGAAAAAAAAATGAATGTCTGTTATTTTATAAGTTCAATCAATAGTATTGCTATACCTCTGAATTCAGAGCTTTGTCCTTATCAGCAAGTTTAAATAGGAAAGCTGAAGACTTTCTGGGGACATAGACCTGGCTGTGAAACTATGCACTGTGTGATTGTTAATTTTGTGTCAACTTGGCTAGGCCATGTCACTCAAACAAACACCAGGTAAATACTGCTGTGAGGGTATTTTTTGGATGAGATTAACACTTAAACCAGTAGCATTTGAGTAAAGCAGATTATTCTCCATAATGTGGATGGGTCTTGGCCAAATAGTTGAAGGATTTAAGAGAAAAAAAGACTGAGGTCACCCAAGGAAAAGATAATTCTACTTCCAGATTACCTTTGGGCTCTAACTGCAACATGAACTGTTCCCTGGGTCTCTAGTCTGTTGGCTTCCAGTTTTGAACTTTCCAGCCTCTACAATCATGTGAGCCAATTCTTTAAAATCTTTCTCTCTCCCTCGTCCCTTCTCTTTTCATATAATATATAATATAATATAATATAATATAATATAATATAATATAATAATATAGCAGGAACAATGTTTATGTCATGTGGTCCATGATGACTATTCTACAATGTTTTTTAATAATGATGATGATATATACAATTAGAATAAAGTGGCTTAAATAATTCTTATTGGAAAATTCTACTACTGAGGCCATTCAATCTGTTCATACACATGTGCAACCAAGGAGGTTTACATTTTTTCAAAAAATTCTTTATCAATTTAACATAAAAGGATTGTTTTGTTTTGTTTTGTTTTGAGAAGCCAGAAAGATGTATCATTTGTAAGTGTCTTTAAATTGGCTTCCATGATGCTGTGAGGAAGAAGTCTCTCAATTATGCATCCTCAGTGATGGAGATGCTGCTAGGTCTAGGGGCTTTGCTATGCCTCAGGGTGGAAATGGTAGAATGATATTAGGAAAGCCATTATCCTATAAGTGAATAATCATTGTCTTTATCCATTCATCTGTTAATGGGCATTTAGGGGATTTCTATATGCAGTAGAATGTTAATCAGCATTAAAAAGAAGGAAATCCTGCCTTATGAAACATCCAGAAACCTGAAGGACCTTATGCTGAGTGAAATAAGCCCATCACACAAGGAAAAATACTGCCCGATTCCATTTATGTGAGGAATCTAAAATAATTGAACTCTTAGAAACAGAGAGTAGAATAGTGATTGCCAGGGACTGGGGAGCAGGGCAAGGAGGAAATGGAGAGTTGTTAGTCTATAGGTATCCAGTTTCAATTACATGAGATAAATAAGTTCTAGAGATTTGCTGTGCAAATCATGCTTAGAATTAACAATTCAGTATTGCTCACTTAAAAATTTTTTCAGAGGGTAGATCTCATGTTAATTATTCCTACAACAAAAATAAACAAATGAAAAGGGGCAAGAGGAAACTTTTGGAGGTGGTGGGTATGTTTATATCCTTGATTGCGGTGACAGTTTCATGGATGTAGGCATATCTCCAAACTCACCAAATTGTATATATTAAATACGTCAAGGTTTTTTTGGTGTATCAATTACACCTCAATGAGACTGCTTAAAAAATGAAGGAGCAAACAGCCTTCTTGAGGAAGAGATTCACAGGCCACTATGCAGTAAATCATAATGGAAAGAGAAAAGCTGAGCGGGGAGACCACAGTCAGTCAACTTTACCACAGTGAGAAAGTGAATGTTCTGGCAGTCCAAGCAGACTAACACGGTCTGCCACTTGCTGGTAGTTTGACCTGAAAAAGTCACTCACTTCTGCCTTACTCACCCAACTTATTTCTGTCATCTACAAAGGAAGATCATACCAATCTGACAAAGCTGTTGTAGTTATTAAATATTAATACCTATAAATATAAGGGCTCTGTCTGTATTGTTCATCTCCATATTCTAAGAGAATAGAAGTATGCTTGGAACTGAGTCTCAATAGGATTTATTACTAATTAATGAATATCAAAGGACTGGTACACTTAATTCCTTAAAGTAGGCAATAAGGTTGTGGTGGCTTCTAGCTCTATTCAGTGTGATTAAAGGTGAGGGGAGTAAAAACAATTTTTGTAGAAGATAGGTTACCCTGGGAAAAATTCCAGATGGCACACATTATAAAATAACAAAATCAGTAGTTCACGCATTAAATTGTGCAGAATAAAAGAGGTCAATGGGATTTAGAATGGATGGAAAGGACATTATGCAAAAGGTGAGGCTTCTTAAGGTCTTTAAAGATCAACATCATTTGGAAAGAAGCAGCTATTTAATGTAATATTTTCATTGTTAACAGTAAGAGAAGTATCAAAAATGCACTGTATTCAAATTGGAAAGCTATGATAATTTTTCAATACCTTGTTAACTACGTTCACCTCAAACAACCCTCATTGACTTTTAATTCTTTAACAGGAGTGTCACCAATGAAACAGCTTTATAGGGAAATGACTGCTACCAGAAGCAAGAGTAAAAAGTTCAAATTGGTTAAAACCTCATTCTCGGGGTGCCTGGATGGCTCAATCGGGTAAGCCTCCAGCTTCAGCTCAGGTCATGATCTCATGGCTCATGGGTTTGAGCCCCACATCAGGCTACCTGCTGTCAGTACAGAGCCTGCTTGGATCCTCTGACCCCCCGCCTCCCCCCACCCCTCTGTCTCTGTCTCTCTCTTTTAAAAATAAATAAATGTTGTTTTGTTTTGTTTTGTTTTGTTTTGTAAACCTCATTCTCAACAGCTTGTAGTTCTGAAAGACTGAGTTTTACTAAATGTGTCAGATTCACAGTAATTTTACTGAGTCCCTGGAAGGCTGTCACACTTTAAATACGAGGAGGTACTGACTTTAGTAATAGGATGCAACTGTTGTGAACTATACGAACACTGATTAGGTTGCCTGTGGGATATCTGTTTTCAATCTTCCAAATTAGCTGTGTTTCGTTCATTCCCTCAAATTCCTTCAGAACGTAAAGTTTTGGAGTGCCATCATTCTTGCTAGTTTATCTTTACAAGGAATATAGAAAGGGATTGCATGATTTATTTCCATAAATATGGAAGAAGATCTAAACCAATATTTATTAGCATGCAAGTGATTACACTCAGTTCTTAAAGAACCTTGTTTTAGTCTATTAATGCCTTCATATGAGCCTTTAACTTCTCTCATAACAAGGTAATTTAAAGTACTGAGATAAATCCTAAAATGAATTTCTAGTCAGATTTTTTTCAGGACAAGATCTTATCAGTCTCTTTCTGATATGCATTTTCAAATAATTTTAGTATTAGCTAGGCCAAATATGGGATATAACGTGATCATTGGCAAATATTCTCTGTCTTTTCTGAGGTACGATCGTTATGGAGCATACGTAAGAAATAAACTTTCCTTGCTGTAAGTCACTGAGATCTGAGGATCTTTTATCATTGCAACATATAGTACATTATTATGACAGATTAACCCAGACTCTTCATCATGGATTTATTCATTCACATCACAACTATTTTGAATACTACACCATATTAGGCACGGTGCTATATATGGAGGTTTTTGATTGTTTTAACTTTTATTTATTTCTTTTGAGAGAGAGAGAGAGTGACAGAGTATGAGCAGGGGAGGCGCAGAGAGAGGGAGACACAGAATCCGAAGCAGGCTCCAGGCTCTGAGCTATCAGCACGGTGCCTGATGTGGGACTCGAACCCATGAGTGTGAGATCATGACCTGAGCCAAAGTCAGATGCTTAACCGACTGAGCCATTCAGGCACCCCTAGATGCAGAGGGTCTAATGGCAAGCAAAAGCAGATTATTTTCCTGCAATTGTGGAACATAGTATGGAAGGACATTGCATCATGATGATATTTTGCCATTGCATGCTCTCTCTCTCTCTCTCTCTCTTTTTAAAAATATATTCAATATGCTGACTATCACAGAGCATAGCTCTGTCTGTCAAATTATAGAAGTAGCAGTATCTGACCACTAAGGATGAAAGGAATTTGAAAAATGGAAGAGCAGAAAAAAGATAAGGCGGGAAGGAAGGTGGTATTTTAGTTCATACAGAAGTCCTCAGATGTTATTATATGTACCTCTGTGAGGATTGATCAAAGCAGATGAAGTTGGAGCCCTGTTTATCTTCTCTTTGTCTTCCTCCCTACAGGAAGTTTCAAATTGTGCTTTGAGTTATTTTATTTTAGAATGTACCTGAGGCTCAGCATTGAACTTCCTTACTCCTAAGTTTAGAATTAATAATATTTTCTTTTTTTTTATTTTTGGAATTAATAATATTTTCTAACTCTAAAATAAATCCCTATACAGAGTTTAAATAGTGCAGTAAATTATTTTCCTGAATCTCTAAAGTATTATCACAATAAATCTCATTTTGACTGCAAATAGCTTGCTTCTAGCTTGACTCATAAATTTATATAGGTGATTTTCTATGTTATATATAATCTATATATAAGATCTACAGAACTTCTCAACTTACAATGGGGTTACTTCCTGATAAACTGATCTTAAGTTGAAAATATTGTAGGTCCAAATGCAGCTAATACATCGAACCTACCAAACATCATAGCTCAGCCTAGCCTAGCTTCAATGTGCTCAGAACACTTATATTAGCCTACAGTTGGGTAGAACCATCTACCCATGTGTATAAAATAACACAAAGCTTATTTTATAATAAAGTGTTGAATATCTCATGTAATGCATTGACTGCTGTACTGAAAGTGAAAAGCAGAATGGTTGCATAGGTATTCAATGGTTGTCAGTGTGCGAGTGGTTTACCCTCATGATCTCTTGGCTGCCTGGGAGATGCAGTGAGCTGCCCTTGCCCTGCATCACAAGAGAGTATCATGCCTCATATTGTTAGTTCTAGAAAAGATCAAAATCAAAATTGGAAGTACAGTTTCTACTGTATGAGGATCACTTTCCCACCACTGTAAAGTCAAAAAAGTATATGACAAACTGTTATAAGTTGAGGATGGTCTGTATAGTCTGTATATATATTAGAGACATATACAGGTAAACCTTGCTTTGCAAGCATAATTCATTCCAGAAACATGCCTGTATTCCAAAGCACTTGTATATCAAAGTGAATTCCCCCTACGAAATGATGGAAACTCTGATGATTCATTCCACAAGACAAAAATATTCATATAAAAATGATTATGATACTGTAATAAAAATAATAAAGAAAATATAAAATATAAAGAAAAATAAAATTAACCTGCACTTATCTTTGAAAACCTTCATGGCTGGTGTGAGGGAGACAAGAGAGAGGAGGGTTACTGTGTAAGATAACTTTCACTATCACTAATGGGTGTTGACTACAGAACAGTATTAATAAACTCTTGTCATATACTGTATTTAATGTAACAGGCAATAAGGTAGCAGAGGAGAGAATCTATATCTGCAGGCTTCCTAACCTAGAGTGAAGCAAAGCATTCCTAAGCTTCCTCTTGTATGGAAGAGAGACTGTCCATAAGTGCTTTGAAGTGACAAAAAACACACGAGTGCCAGTTGTGGGCACCTTCCAACATTCTGAATAATCATTGATTTCTGCCAAACACCATGGCCTGAGACCGAAATCCGAGAATGGGAGATGATCACCCACAGTCCCACAGTGAGAGAGAGAGAGAGAGAGAGAGAGAGAGAGAGAGAGAGAAGGAGAAGAACCATTGGCTCAGTTGTGATCATGTGAAGTTCAGTGTCATGTACTACTCGTATTGCAAGACACTGCTCATTTATCAAGTTAAAATTTATTAGAAATGTTTTCTCGTCTTATGGAACTCCTGCAGAACTCACAATCAAATGTTTTACTGTACTTTATTGTGTATTATATACCTATCTATATCCCTACCTATATATCTTCTAATTGTTTTGATCTAAGTGTCCTAACAACTTTCTCTTTTCTTTTTTAAAAATGCTTATTTATTATTTTTGAGAGAAAGAGCATGAACAGTGGAGGGGCAGAGAGAGAGGGAGAGAGAGAGAGAATCCAAAGCAGACTCTGTACTCTGGGTGCAGAGCCTGATGTGGTGCTCAAGCTTACAAATCATAAGATCATGACCTGAGCTGAAATCAAGTCAGATGGTTAACTGACTGAGACAGCCAGGCGCCCCATAACAAATTTATTTCTAATTTTGTTTGTCTTAAGAATTTGTAAATCCTGACAAATGCTTACTTCTGAAAGAGGTAAAATGTGGGCTAATTTTTTTTCCTGTATTTTCCCAATATAGTCAGGAAGTACAAATTGGCCCTACTGAGAATCAAATCATTAGAACATAAACATTGTTTCTCACAGGATATAGTCAAGGCCATCATGCAGCAGCTAACATGACTAATCCCCTCCTTCTGAGCAATGATTGCTTTTTACCAACATCACCTCTTGCTCTGACTTAGTCCTCCTTCCTCCTGGATAAAAATTGTTACATCATCAAATCAACACATTTCTCCACTTTCTGACAATATCCAACCCAGAACTGGTCCCTATTTCTCTAGTGTCCCCACAAAATTACTGAATAATGTCCGAAGTCCTGGAAGGAGCCCTCCTAACTCCCCTTTCCTGAAATGCCCTCCAACTTCCCCTGGTGTGTGTTATCCCTTACTTTAGAGAGCTAAACAAAAACTATTTTTGTTTAAATGCAGGAATGCCCCCTTTTGATTTTTGATTGGTGGATTTCAACAATAATGATACAAGGCTCAAAGGAACTCTTTTACTTAATGGCTACACACAAACACACACACACACACACACACACACACACACACACACACACACAGACATTGCCCTAAGTATCAATAAGTCTGTATACAACAGGGGAAAAAATTGTATATTTTATGCAAAAAAGAAATCTTTCTGAGGAAGAACATTTTAGTACCGTTCAGATTTTAAATGAATGGGAAATGCTCCTTCGTGTATGTTTCCAAACCTCCGAGGAGAATCCATTGTCTTTTGGCTGCCTTACAGGTTTGGTCATGTAAGGTGCTAAGCCATTTTAAATGATGCTGGGAATACAAGTCAGTGGGCACAGTGAGTCCCGAGATGATCAATCATATTGCATTTCTGCTAAAACCAATATTTCCATTGTTTATTCTTGTTATTTCAACCTCATGCTTCCCTGGCAGCAACAATGAACTGAGTGGGACAGATTCTGAGAATTTTACTAGCAACAAATATATGTCAAACATTCTTCACCCAAAATATATATTCCAATGAAAAATAAATAGAATTTATACATTTTCCCCAGAAAAAATAACAATTTGTGAGCTAGTTTAGTTTCCTGGCCAGAATTCTGTGAATGCTTTCTGCTATAGTCACAACTTGAGATTTGTTACTTTAAGGATATAAAGGAAGACTATAAAAAAGATTCATAACCTCAAATTACATTAACTGTACATTAAGGGAGATGCACAAATCCCAAGAAATAATGAAATGTCAGGGTTAGAATCATCCCTTTTCAGGTTTAGTGCTCAATCTCCTATGATCTTGCATAAAATGCTATTGCTGTTCACCTTGCTATTAGGAAGTACAATTGATTTGCTTGCAATATTTATTAGTGCATTAGTCATGTACATTAGCACCAAACTGGAAACAAATAATGCTTTACTTCCCTAAGTCTGTGGCAAGCCAATGCAAGTAAAAATGTAGGTACCGATATAAATACAAGCGTGACTCACGCTCCTGAAATATCCTTCCTTTACCCAGATTTACCAGAAAAATTTAGAGGTAAACATATTCCAACCATTTCAATCTTTGATGAATTAGAACAGTTCACATTAGTCAGGTTAATTTTTGTTCTTTCAACTTGGTGTCCTTTTGACAAATTATCAATAAGAGGTCACGAAATAAATCAAAACTGAAAGGAACACTTTATCTGATATTAATAAACACGATAGATCCAACTCCGAGGCTTTCATTTTTGCCAAATATTTATTTCAGCTCAGGTTGTCATCCCCAATTCTGCATAGGACTTGGTTCTTGGTTTCAAAAAAGAGAGAGAAATGTATCTTACACTTGATCTTAGCCAAAAGGCCGAGAAGCGATTAGAGAGAAATGTATCTTCAACCAAATATCGGTAAGTCTGAAGGACTGAAGTTATTCAAAACAATTGTCTTAACCATCACCACCACCACTGCTGCTACCATGTCTGTTTCTACACCCAATTCAAGCCAACTTTAGACAGTTCACTCCATGACCACTTATTTCAATTTCTGTCTCTGGCTACTGGCATACAGATTTTTTCCATCATAAAAACTAAAACGAGCTCTTCCCAAAGGACTTTGGATTTGCTGAATCCTTGGTCCTCATCCTTCTGAGTTTTTTTTCCATGAGAAATCTTGCCTTGTGCAACCATACCCTATCTTCTAACCTTTCAATAATTTCCCAAGACGATTAGCCTCAGGACTGCCCACGCCTCTGCTTTATAGGGGAGATGGGAGCAAAAAAATAGAAGGGCTGATGACATTAATGCATGGCATTGGTAAAATAGTTTTATAAATATTGTGTGTTTATGTATTTTGTACTAGAATCCTGTCTTTTTAATGTTCATTTTTGATTTGGCACTATGTTCAGATCACAGTATTTTTCAAATAGTGCTGTCATTTTACTATTTGAGACTTTGTGAAATCCACACTGTCCAATCTAATAAACTGCCACCATTTATTAAGTGTGTCATGGGTGCCAGATTTTGATACGTTTCCTAAACTTCATAAAACCCTTGCAAGATAGGCATCGCTATCCCATGTGGCATATTGTATTTCTTAAAACTAGCCAGAATCATACCTCCCATTGGGCCTTCCTTTTGCAACTTGACTTTGTTATTCCTTATCAAATTGTCCCAACTATTCTCCACTCTTGAGTCTGGTCAGGCCCTGTATCCTCTAATAAAGAACATAGAGGAGCTGCACTGTGCCATTTCTTACAGCCCTTGACTGGCCTAGCAACTTCTAATTCCTGTCTCTTCCTGTCTCCTGGAAACCAGCAACCATGTAGGATTTGTGACAACCCTAAATCCACTATACTATGAAAAGCTCAAGAAACTTAAAAGGTTCCTGAAGGATGAGATATTACATGAAGAAAGAGAGGCCAAGGAGCATTAAGGTGGCAGGAGAGTCATGAAAAAGCCACCACAACCCAGTCAAATGCCAGAGCACAGGTTCCAGGTGCTGTGATTCAGAGACGACAGTCCCCTCTTGCCAGGCCCAAACTCCCCTTCCATGGAATTGTGAACTTTTGAAAATGTTTGCTATTTTTATCTATAATCTTGGGAGTGTTTCTTAGGCAGAGATAGACAGCTGAAACCGCACCATTTTGAAGAGAAAATGAGGGAAGGTAAGAAATTTGACCTTCCTTAGGGAAAATAAGAAATTTGCCCATGTCCACACAAGTCTAAGGTTGCTAAGCGCAGGATTTGAATCACATTCTCTGAAATATATATCCCATGGTCTTAACCACTACAAAATGCAGAACTTCAATGTATATCTAGAAATATTTTTCTAAAGAGACTCAAGTTGTAAGTAGTACTACAGAGAACATGTTACTTAAGAGAATAATCTCAGTTTATGGGCTACAACATATGTGTGTTTATAACCAAGCAGATGCTCCTAATTACAAATTTATTTTATATATTTATTGAAACAAGATGACATAGTCTCTACTTAGAGACACTTTAATTTAAAATATGTATTTTAAAGCAACAGAACTGCTTGATTTTCTTTCTTTAAAAAATAGGGGCACCTGGGTGGCTCAATTGGTTGAACATCTGACTTCGGCTCTGGTCACGATCTCGCGTTTCGTGGGTTCAATCAACGCGTCGCGGTGTGATGACATCTCAGACCCTGAAACCTGCTTTGGATTCTGTCTCTCTCTCTCTCTCTCTCTCTCTCTCTCTCTCCCTCTCTCACTCTGTCCCTCCCCCACTCATGCTCTGTCTCTCTCAAAAATAAACATTAAAAATTTTTAAAAATATATTTATTTGTATTTTCACCAATTCACTCTAAATTTCCAAAATTTTCAGTAACATTTCAGACCAAATTTACCTAAATTGTGCTTTCCTGTAAATTATTTCTTTAGTGCTCAGCTACAAAAACAAGTCACGGGTACTTGGGTGGCTCAGTCAGTTGAGCATCAGAACCTTGACTTTGGCTCAGGTCATGATCCCAGGGTTGTGGCATCTAGCCCTGCATTCAGCTGCTTAAGATTGTGGAGGCTGCTTAAGATTCTCTCTCTCTTCCACTGCCCCTCTGCCCTGCTTGCCCTCTCCCTTTCTCTCAAATTAATTAATTAATTAATTAATATTTAAAAACATTTAAAAAAAAGAACACGAGTCAAATAAAGGAGAGGTGTTAGATAACATTTTCCAGCTGAGATTTAGGTAAATTGACAAGAAAAAAAAATTCTATGAACAACTGAGGCACCTCAAACTCCAGGCTTCTTCTTTTACACATGTGTGTCTATTTCACACACATTTTTCAGGTTTGACATCTAGACCCATGTTCAAATTTCACCAACCCACCGCAACAACTCGAGCAAAACTCTCTTGACCAAGTTTTTATCAGTCTTGACTGAAGATTTAAGGAACACAAGGCAATGCTCGTTTGCACTCAAAATTCTTGTTTGTCAAAGTTTCTTCATCTATCCTTGGACTTCTCTTTGCATTTTTAGCTCATCTAAAGCCTAGTTTTACTAAAACTCTGTTTTCAATCTGTCTTTCTTTTGCTTTTCCTTTTTTGTCTTTCCTTTCATGAGCACACCAAAGTAGTGAACCTTCAACTTTATTTTATTTTGTTTTATTATTTTATTTTATTTATTGTCTTTCCTTTCATGAGCACATGAAAGTAGTGATCCCTCAACTTTATTTTATTTATTTATTTATTTGTTTGTTTGTTTGTTTGTGTATTTTAATGAATGAATTAATTTTTATTCACTTTTTAAAAAATATGGAACATGAATTTGGGTGTCATCCTTATGCAGGGGCCATGCTAATCTTCTTTGTATCCTTCTATTTTAGTATATGTACTGCCAAAGTGTGCACTCAATTTTATTTATTGTAATGAAACATGTTGTTATTTAATTTTTTTTGTTTTTCTTTTGCAATTTGAGCTCCTACCTCCACCTATTCCCAGAGGCCCTGGTATTCCACCCTAACCGATGTCATAAAAACATTTTCCTTAACAAGAAAATTCTCCCTCATGAGCAACTTTGATGCTAGCTGTGAAAACAATAATGCACTCACCATTTGTTTCATGATTCTGACCACTCTAACTCTGAAGCCTTTGGGGAAGTTACTTAACACGGTGTTAGCTTTCACGAAATAAATATTGAATAACAGCAACCTCAAAATGTTCCTGAGAAAATGAAGTGGAATAAGGAAGATTAAGTCTAATAGAATGAATGAACTTCATCAACAGTCATTTCCTTCCTGCTGATCTCCTGCAACCTTTCCTTATGCCTTTCTCCCAGCTATTAAAATCAATCTAGAGTGTTTCTTCATCTTTAAAATAAATGTTACACAGTATCAACAGAGCTTCCTGTTATTTAAAAATAACTTTTTCTTATCATCTTGTTGCCTATTAGCTTCCACCCCAGTCTGTGGATATGCCTGATTTCATATATAATGTAACCTATTCTCTAGGTATAAATGCATGAAAGTAGGGAGATTTCCTTCATTCTATTTTTATCCTGTACTCCTAAACTCTTGAAAAAAGAATCATACCCTAGAGAACAATTTTAATTTATTCTGTTAAATTGACCATGTACAGCAATCATGCCATAGTATGTGTAAAGACAGTGAAATTTTATTTTTTTTCACAAACAAAAATTATGCTCTACAAGAGTATAAGAGAATGTCTTTGAAATAGTTAAAGTTAAAATAAAGCTATCTTATCAGGCACAAGATATTTCTTGGTTTGATTTTGGGTTTTAGAAAAATTTGTACAGATTATTATAATTAACACAATTATAATTATAATCAAAATAATTGCTATGCTTGTTCTCTGTAAATTTCAATGAAGTGATGGAATTTTTAAATCTTTAGGCTTTGATTAAATGTATTTAGGTTTTTTTGTACTCCCTACATCTATATTACTATGACCTATTCAAAGTAATCCAGAAGTTAAAAAGTCATGTGAATTAAAGATGTGTACAGCAAGAAGTCAGGAAAAGAAAATATGAAAGATATGTTGTCCTTAACATCCCATGCCTATTGTATGAATAGGAAATGTCATCTGCTTGGAATTACAAAAGGTGTTGAGGTATCAAACAGAATTATCCTGAAATATCTGCCAGAGTGAGGACACCCCCTGTTGCTGTTCCACACCACTTCCATCAGAGGAGAGAGATCGGCGGGACTAGAAATGAGGAAATAATAAAAGAGCACATGCAGACAATGTTTCTTACTTCTCTGGGGGGGGGGGGAATAAAAAGTAATCGCATGATGTAGAGTTATGAAAAGGGTAAAAAGTGGGTGGAAATTTTCTTTAAATATTTAGTATTGTGAATGCCTGAGGTAGTGTTTACCTTTAACCTTTATTATATTACATTAATAAGAAGGACATGCTCTAACTTCAGACACAGTTTTGCATCTCCAGATACGATTTGGGGGCTTACCAATTCGAAAAAGTGCAATGATAGGTAAATATAAAACTGCCGCAGATTTGCCTTTTTTTTTTTTTTTTTTAGCTAATGCTAACACTAATTTGCTCCCATGTTTGATTTGACTTCCATTTGCAACAGGTTATCTATACTTGCCTCCAAGCTCCATGGGCATATGGGATTCAGAAATGGCTGATCAAATAATTTTATTTCCAGCCTGCATTTAATTCAGAGATGTGACTGTGACCTAATTTGTTCCAATGAAACAAAATCTCTAGAGCTACTGGACAAAGCACAATTATTTATGTATGCATTTGTTTACTATTGCTGAGAGGAGTAATATGCTCAAAGGAGAGTTACTGTGCAAAAAGGGAGCATGGCTTTGCCTCCAAAACCAAGGGACCAATGCTATGATTTTGTTTTTCCACTTTTCTACAGAGTCCATATTGCATCTCCATCCACTACCAAATTCTCAATGACAATTGAATCTTGAAAGCCTTAAGAGCCAATAGGAAGGGTTACTTGCACTGTCACATGTAAGAGATAGAATTCCCTTGAATGGTTCACCCAAAACTGGCAAGTGAATTAGAAGGTATCAGAGATAGTATCTTAGTAAAAGTGTATAGAAGATATACACAGTTTAATTTTGAGAGAATATGCAAAAATGTCTCTAGAATATTGAATAACATAGGATTTTATTGATGCAGCAGGTTTTTGTAATTTCAAATAATTTATTTTTTAATTTATTTTTTAATTTTTTTAATGTTTATTTATTTTTGAGAGAGAGAGAGACAGACAGAATGTGAGTGGGTTAGGGGCAGAGAGAGGGGAAGACACAGAATCTGAAGCAGGCTCCAGACTCTGAGCTGTCAGCACAGAGACCCATGTGGGGCTCGAACCCACAAGCTGTGAGATCATGACCTGAGCTGAAGTCGGATGCTCAACCAATTGAGCCACCCAGGTACTCCTCAAATAATTTATTTTTAACATCTCTTTCATGTGTGTGACTACCAACATGTTCAGAATACCTGTCCATTTCTTTTTAGTTCTTATTAAATTAGTATTATGAAAATTGTGGAACAGTGGAATACTGTTGGAAATAGTTATATAGTCATAGTCCATGTGAATAAATTTTGGACAATGCAAGACATATTTTGGATGAAAGCAAACTCCTGAAGTTGATTGTTACCAGAGGGAAAAAAAAAGAAGAGGGGTGCCTGTGTGCCTCAGTCGGTTAAGTGACCGACCTCAGCTCAGGTCATAATCTCGGGGTTTGTGAGTTTGAGTCCCATGTTGGGCTCTGTGCTGACAGCTCGGAGTCTGGAGCCTGCTTCAGATTCCGTGTCTACCTGTCTCTCTGCCCCTACCCCACTCGCATTCTGTCTGTCTCTCTCAAAAATAAATAAACATTAATTAAAAAAAAAAAAAAGAAGAGAAATCCATTTCCAGAAGAATAGATACATATCAGATGGTAAGAACTAGATTATTTTGCTTTGGAATAACTGAGTACTAAGTGCTAGGGACTGGAATAATTTTTTTTTTAGCAGAAAATACCCATTCTGACACAATCGTTACTTCTGATAATTATTCTTCAATACCTTCAGCCATACACTTAACCTATTGGAGAATTAAATGGAAATGCTGTAGGAATCATTATCACTGCATCTTTCACATTTTTGATGATAGCTTAATTTTTGGAGTTTCCAAAGAAACAATATTATTCTGTTATTGAGAAAAAATTACACAGGATGAAATGCACAGATCTTATGCATACAACTGATGAGTTTTTGTAAATGCATATACCCAAGCAATCATCCCTCCAAGTAAGATATAAAACTTTTCCATCTCCCAAGAAATTTCCATCATTTCCTTCCAATTATATCTTTGAGCAACTCTCTAGCATCCTACTTCATTCATGTCATAGCAAAACTTCTCTAGATCTGGGAAACCAAGGCTATTTTTTTTTAATTCCAGAGTTTTGTGATTTTTACTCGAATTTTCCAGATCTCCCTCATCATCCCTTCCAGTCCCACCTATCCCACCTCACTTGGGAAAATTATATTCTGATCTATCATCCAAAATTAGTGGTGCCTATACTTAAGGAGGCAAATGATGTGATGGTATGTAGCTTTCAGGAAATACATTGTTTTACAGAATAGATATACAATCTTCCAGTCTTTGCTCAGGAAACTGTGGCTATTTAGATATACGAGCTGGATGCCATTGTAATCTATTGATTAGTATAAGCTTTACTATTGTCAAGTGATAAATGAAATTTGACCCTAGTTTACCTCAGGGTAAGGCCAAAAGAATCGTAAAGAAAGCTGCTGGTAGTATTTCTGTCTCTAAATATACTATTTGAAATAAATATGGCAGTTCACTCAGGTTGAGTACAATAAAAAAGGAATAGATATTATGTGGGTAATATTTCTAAAAGAAGAGATGATCATCATGCAGAAACAGTACATACCTATTTATCACCACAAACTTATTCAGACATTTATTAACTATTTGGTGCTGACAAACTCAAGTGGACATTTCAATTAATTCAAGATTTGGGGAACAAAACTTATTGTAAGGACTCATTTGGAGGAAATCTGAGTACACTGTTGAAATATCATCGCAATAAAAAAATTGATACAAAATGGATATACATGGAATGTTATTTATTCAACTCAACATAGACATGATTTATTCAATTTAATAAATGTGTAATTGAGTTTCTACTTATACATGTGGTTGTGTGCTTAATGCTAATTTCATATGTGGTTACACACAAAAATATTATTGACACCTTTATTAGGCTACAGTAGGTGTTGTAGATAGATACTGATTTTACGGAATGCCTTCTTAATCTCCTGTAAGGAAGGCACAAGCACACCAAACATTCCCATCTACTTCTTACACATTTTTCAGGTCCCATGCAATTAGGTCGGGCCAAATTACTACTCTAGTCAATGGGCTGGGGCAGAAGTGACTTGTTTTGCTTTTAGCCAAAGCACGTAAAAGCCAGTGTGTACTGCTCCCACTTTTTCCTCTCCTAATGAGGCAACCCATTTCTGATATATATGATTTCTGATATATGTGATCTATGATATATGACATACACACAATACACACCCATTCACATTCCCTGTATGCTCAATTATGCTTTTCTCACTCCCTTACAGTTGTTACTGAGAACATTTCTTAGAAAAAAATTTCCTACATGAAAATCTCTGTCATTGAGGCTGTTTCCTAGGGAACTGGACTGGATCAAGGCATCTCTGTTCACTGCCCTCTTCTCCCACTTTATCACAGGCTTCTCCCTGAATCACAGCACCCAGCGACATCAGCCTTTGAAAGATTTCAATTTCTGGGGCTTGCAGTTGTTTTCTGTTTTTTGCCCCAAAGATATTCTCTTTTTGTTCACATAGCTAAAGCACGTTCAGTGTTCAGGCTTCGTGTGCTCTTCCAAAATAGCCATCTTGACCATCTTGCACTTGCTTACAAATCCTTGCATGGCAGGATGCGCCTGTCTTCTGTTCACATCATGTCTTTAACACTTTATCCATCTCTGATTTCTTATTAGGACTGTATGTTTGTAGCAAGTGAATTAATACTCTATAAAATAAGTTTTTTATGAAACATATATCATTCAACAGAGGCACTGGTTTTTTTTAATGTTTATTTATTTATTTTGAGAGAGAGAGAGAGAGTACAGAGGGAAAGGGGCAGAGAGAGAGAGATGGAGAGAGAAAATCCCAAGGAAGCTCTGCACTGTCAGTGGGGCCTGATGTGGGGGTCGATCCTACAAGCCATGAGATCCAACAAACCTGGGCCAAAATCAAATGTTGGTCACTTAACCGACTGAGCCACACAGGCACCTCAACAGAGGCACTTTTATGAGTGTGAATGGGAGCTAAAAATTCATGAAAATGTTATACTTTTTGGAAGAGTTATGTAATAACTAAGAAATTGATAATTTATTAAAACATTATTTTAAGAAATAGTTCTTTATAATATATTAAAATAGCATATATACATTAAAACACAACATATGCACAAACTAATCAGTCATCAAAAATAATATAAGGGGTATAATAATTATGGTACATAGCCACTAAATGTCAGTTGTGTCTATCCCTAATACCATGTCACTAATACCATATTGTTTCTCTGAAGCGTATATTTTTCAAAATATTCATATGTTTTCATATAATTCCCTGAAATCCTATTTAAAGTTGAATTTTATGGTTACTAAATGTGATATTATACACACCATTAATTAGGTATTCTCTGCTGACAATAATAGTTTTAACTGGGCGCCTGGGTGGCTCAGTCAGTTAAGCGCCAGACTTGGGCTCAGGTCATGATCTCACAGCTCATGGGTTTGAGCCCTGAGTCAGTCTCTGTTCTGACAGCTCAGAGCCTGCAGCCTGCTCCGGATTATGTGTCTCCCTCTCTCTCTGCCCCTCCCCCACTCATGCTCTGTCTCTCTCTCTCAAAAGTAAATAAACATTAAAAAAAATTGGGGCGCCTGGGTGGCGCAGTCGGTTAAGCGTCCGACTTCAGCCAGGTCACTATCTCGCGGTCCGTGAGTTCGAGCCCCACGTCGGGCTCTGGGCTGATGGCTCAGAGCCTGGAGCTTGTTTCAGATTCTGTGTCTCCCTCTCTCTCTGCCCCTCCCCCGTTCATGCTCTGTCTCTCTCTGTCCCAAAAATAAATAAACGTCGGAAAAAAAAATAATAATAGTTTTAACTGATAAATACTCTATAGATGCTGTAAGAATATTGGTAAGCTCAGAGCATCTTCTGTGAAATCAAAGATATTCTTAATTATAATATTTTTTATATTTAAATGTGTAAATATTTCAATCCAATTATTTAATAGACATTTACTGTTGGCCTCCATTCAAATTACCTTTATTCAAAAAATGTTCTCATAAGAAAATTATCGTATTCATTTTCTCTATGACTATTTATGTTTTTCTCGATTTAAATGCAACAAATAATAAGCCTTCTCATTTTTATTCAATCCCACCGCAGAATATAAATTTATTCATTTAGAATTATGAATTCCTTTAAAATATTTTTTACCAGAAGTTGAGACCTTCCAAATTGCAACTTGATAATTTCAAGTTCAACCCAGTATACCCTTTGAGGTCTCTATTGCATTCATTAGCTCCCTTACTTTCCACAGAGATACATTGCAGTGTCTGCCTGTTTGTAAAATTGTCAATAATTACATTTCCCTAAAAGCTTTGGAAGCTGAATTGTTCCTGAGTTGCATTTGCTGAATACTTTGATTAAAGATTTCCAAATGTTTCTGTATAAAATACAAGCAATATTCAGAGGATTCACTTACAAAAACTCAATATGACTATTGAACACTTGGGTTGATTTATAAAGAAATTCTTCAAGTTGAAAAGACTGCCTTTTATAAAGTAATTCAGTTGTTGTGTCTCCTTACTCTTTTCTGATCTGTGATCATTCCCAGTCATTTCTTGCCTTTCATGATCCCTAAATTTTCAAAGGTGATCAATGAACTATTTGTGGAATGTTGCTAAATTTGGATTTGTCTGGTATTTTTGGATCAGAATGAAGTGCTGAACTTTTGACAAGAATACAACAGAAGTGATGGTATGTCTTTTTCAGTGCATCATATCAGATGGTCCAGGATCTTGATGTGTCTATTCCAGGTCATGTTAACCTTGATAGCTTTTTGAAGTTGCCTGCCAGCTCTCTCCACTGTAAAGTTGCTATTATTCCTTTTATAATCAAAATTACCCTTGGGAAGAGGCATTTAGATCATGCAGATATCCTATTTGCAAACTTTGATCACTGATTTTACCATCCATGGGTGCAGTCTGCCTGCAATAATTATTAATCTAATGTTAGCTGAATAATGACTTTATATTTGCTTTATCCCTTCTATACTTTAAAATTTGAATTCTTTTAGAGCTATCCCTTCTCTCCCACATTTTTATTATTTAATTAGTATCACATGTAAGTATGAAACTCATAGATATTTGTTTTATTCTATGGGTTATAATCCAATACTAAAGTTTATTTTGTTCCTTAAGTTGTTCCAGTTTCGCATTCAGTAGTTTCTTCAGGTTGGCTCCTTTGTCCTCTTGACATGATCTCACTTTTTTTGGAATACTGCTGTGTTTCTGGCACCATAAGATATTTATATTTTCACTAAACAGCTCTGGAATCAAGTACTTCTCTTAGTAGCTCTGGTATTTTTCACTGGGGAATCGTATTTAGAAACCATGATCTAGACACTAGTTGTGCACTGCTACTGGAGTATCATTGGCTTGGGGCTCTTTCAGTGGATTACACATAGAAATGTATGTGTGTGTGTATGTGTATAGTATGTGTGAACATATACATGAATATATATGTACATACGCACAAAACTGCATACACATGCATCCATACCAATCTATCAATATATATATAATATTTATGATATACTATATATGATATAATATATTTGTGCCATACTGATACTTCTGATTCTAATTTAGTATCATGGGAATTATGCTAGCCTCCTCCTTTTCATTACTTATAATTTTATAAATAATGAAACATATTATAATATTTATATTTATTACTTCTTTCTCCAACAGTGAGAAGCATAGTTCTCTTTATCTACAATAACTTTATGTATTTGTTTCTCCTCACATACACATAAAATAGTTTCAGAATTGCTACTTTATACCCTGCAGAAAACAAATTTACTAACTAGAGTACGTAATATACTTTAAGGATTGTAATACATGTATATATTTAGGGAGATTATGAATTTTTAAACACAGCTGCTACCACGAATTTCTAATAAGATATGTACCAGGACTTCAGAAAAAAGAGTATAGAGAAAGCTGGTATAAAAAGCTTGATAAATTTCTAGGTTCAAACACAAGTATAAGGTGTCATTTTAGAAGACATGTAGTACCTGTTCAATCACTGTTCTAAGAATACACACAGGTCATCACTTGCCTGAGATACCAGGTTGAAAGCTACAATTAATGTTAAATTTACCATGAGTGAAAAAAAAAAAAAACATAGCATAGGAAATGAATACCATTCAGTTTATACTTATTCAAAATTATATTTCAAATCATTTAAGTTATGATAAAAGTACTAAACTGCAATATTCCTAAATGATAATAGCAAATAATAAGTGACAAGTCCCTATTGCTTCTGTTGGCTTCCTATGCTAGCATTAATCATGATGAATTATTTTGATATTGTAAATGGAACTATAAGGCATAATACTACCACCATGAAGAGTGAATCATTCCTTCAGCAGTTTAGTGTCTTATAAATACCTCCCTTACAATTTTTGAAGTCATATGCTATTCATGACATGAACATGAGACCAGAGAAAGAAATTAGCACTTAATTCAATTGTTTAATAGAATATTATAGATGTATTACATGCTCAGAATAATGAAGCTGGGTTATTGAAAACAATGTCAACCCATCTTTCATCCTTCAAGTTTACCTTGTCTTCCATGAAGCATTATACAGTTTGTTTTTAACAATCTATTTTCCATTTAAATCCAAATTTTCACAAGGTGGAATTAGACACTATACCATCTTTGCAATTGTGTTTTCTTCATTGTGTTTTCTCATATGAGAAATAAATCTCATAATGTTGCTAATATTAAATATTGAAAAATCAAAACATGTTTTCTGCTCTATATGAAGAGATTATGTTTCAAGATATAAGGATCAACATACCACGCATATCTATGAAGTATAGTGTTAGAAGGCATGTTTCACACTCCTCTTGATGAACATTGAGAAATATATGGAATTGTTGAATTGCTCTATTGTACACCTGAATTTAATACGACACTGTGTGTTAACTGCCTTGGAAAAGGAAAAGGCATCTTTTAATCACTTTGTATATTATTTTTTGTTTGTTTACTATCAAAGAAAATTATGTTTAAATACATATTCAGGAATAGTGATAATAGAAGGCACATTTGCTTAATGGCTTTTACAACAAGCTAGGAAATCAGAAATTAATATATTTCAGGGCACCTGGTGGCCCAGTTGGTTGAGCATCCGACTCTTGAATTCAGCTCAGGTCATGATCCCAGGGTCCTGGGATGGAGCCCGTGTAGGGTTCCATGCTGAGCATGGAGCCTGATTAAGACTCTCTCTTTCTCTCTGCCCCTCTCCTCAGCTTGCACTCACTCACCCTCTCTAAAATAAAGAAAAAATACTACTAATAAAAAATAAATCAACATATTTCTTCAGATAGAGCTGGAAAATAAGAGCATTTTGTTACCTAAGTAAAGGAAAATAACTTCTAGACAATTTTATACTTCAGAATTTTATTTCAATAATAAAACAATCCTAGGACTACATAAACAGTGGCTTGTGAGGTCACTATTTAATCTACAAGTATTGTGATGAAAACCCACATTTTATAAACCTGCCCCCTGGAACTGAAGAAGCTTAGTCTAGTACACTGCTTTGATGCCAGTCATTTACAGTACATTTGTATGGACACAATCAGCTACACAAATTAGGCAACAGGAAAGACAACTAATTTATCCATGTCTGCAGTTTGAAGGCTAGGATAATGCTAATTTAGATAATTTGGGCCGAAAATAGAGCCCAGAAATAGATAAGCAATTCTCCAGTTGCTGACAAATAAAGTGATAACATCACCAAACCATTTTAGCGGTTAATGGGAATAATGAGAAAAGCTAGACATACTTTTTAATGATTTTAATATGTATTAATTACATAGTGTCTCATGAAAATTGAGCTATGTTTAAAAATATTAGCTGTTTATATTTACATGGGATTGATATATAGGGTTAATATATAGAATTGACAATACAAATGGGTATGAAGAAAAGAACATGTTATTACTTCTCTCTATATCTCCCAGATTCAAAAACATTAATAATAAATTTCCATTTTTTTGTGACTCTACAAACCAGTTAAAAAAAGAACTATTAAATTTCTCTGGGAAAAATTATTTTTCAAAAATGTGTCTTTATTCAACTTTATGCTGAGAACAGAGATAAACAATTTTTACAATATCTCACTTATTCTCACAAGAACACCTTGAAATAGATAATGTTATCATCCTCATGCTATAGATGAAATAATAAGTATGAGTGAAATTCAGTAATGTCTGTAGGGTTACACAGCTATCAGATCAAAATTGGAATTACAACTGGTCTGTCAGTTTCCAGAGCCAGAGTTTCTATATACTGTTCTGAGTGTGTGAGACATCCTACCAGCAACTCCATCCCTAAACCTTCCTGCTCAAAAATTCCATTTTCATACACTTTTGGTCTAGTTTAAAATATAGTGAATGATTCTATTGTATTTTTCAGAAAATAAATTTAAGATATGAAAAACCAGTGATTGAAAGCCAGAGAGAAGTTAACATTCTTTGGTTAAAGAGCATCATTCAAGTACAAGGTATCCTGAAATTCCTATTTCTGCCATATCTACGACAAACCGTGGACAATACCATCCTTTGAAAAACAAAGCATCTATTTCTGGGGGCACTGCTGCTCTGTCAAGTGGCATGGATGCGGAGGAAGGAGACTTGTGCCATGGAAGGAGGGTGCGGGCATCTGGTAACCAACTAAATATAAATTATAGCACAATGAAACTATCTAAACATCTGGAACAGATGAATAGCCTAAAAATATTACATTGAACCAGATATAATTCGCAATACCACAAACCCCAAACTACTAGGAAGTTGATATTAGGTAAAACATGCATGAAACTCCATTTAAAAATTATTTAAATAAATTTATTAAAATAAATCTGTAGGCTTTATAATATATTTTGGCGAATATAGTTACTTGTATTATTCTGGAGACTAAGTAACCAATTTAGATACTGTCACAATTCTGGGGACTTGTAAAGATATAGCATCTAAAATGGCATATAATCTTTTCTCTGAGCAAAGGATAAGCATTAGTCTTCAATTTAAAGTAATAGTATAACTTAAAATATTCTCATACTTCGACTCCTCTTGCACATTTTAGTGGCTATTGGATTTTAATTCCCCACAAAGTTACTTGTTGACACAGAATTAAGAGATGAGTTGTGAAAATAATATTAACAAGGTTGCATAAAATTTTGTTTAAAGGGCAAGAATATTCATGTAGTAGATTGTTTCCGATCTATCATTGTTGGTGCATAAGCTTCTTGAAATCTCTTTGCTGTCATGATTTGTAAAGAGAACTCTTAAATGGCAATTTAAATAAGTCTTTTTTTTTTCTTGCTCTCTCTCTCTCTCTCTCTCTCTCTCTCTCTCTCTCTCTCTTTAATATATAGGTCTAATGAGGTGCAGAGGATACCACATATTGTCAAGCTTATCTGAGGCAGACAATCTTCATCTCTCCTTCATGCCACAGTGAATTAAGTAGATAAACATGTCGTGAGAAATTAAGATGAATGATAAGCTGGCTGGCACCATCTTGAAGGCACAAGACATCATCACCCTCTCCACAGGTATTTGGCTAAAATACTCTATCCTCACATTGTCAGGTAGCACCTTGAAGAAATATCATCCACATTGTTGAAAGCAAAGAGAAAGTCAAAGATAATATGACTCATAGTTTACATATTGCATACATAATATGGTCTTGATATGAACTTGAAAAGACTGAATAAAATATGCACAATTAACACTCATTTACAGATGTTAGTTCAACCAATATATAATGGAAGAATTTTTTATTTTATAGATAAGTTTACAGAAAAAAAAAAAGAGAAAAGATAATTGCCCTGAGCCATACTTACTTTCAATTAAAGATCTAAGTCCAAATGCATTTGGCTGCCTTTGTTTATATCAGACAAAGAGCAGTCATTCCAAATATAAAGTAAAGATGAAAAAATATAGTTTTATCATTTTCTACATGAAATTCAAACCATTTAGCAAGGAGGAGCTGTCTAGCATAGACAACTATTTTTTTTTATAACAAAACCAGTTATACTTATTACGGCAAATTGAATGTTAGAATGATTCTCATGTCATTTCAAAGACTAGCTCCAGCTCAGACATTTCATTAGAAGGTACAAAAAGAAACAACTAAAATAAAGAAGCTCTGCTGGAGATGTTTCACCACCTTTTCTTTTCTTGAAGAGTGCTTACACAAATGAAAGGTTTATTCTTTGTTCTCACTTGTCCCTGCCTCACTACACATTTACACTTAGGAAGTACTTAATATACATTTGGTAGTCAAGACGTGCTGATTTAAATTGAAATGAACTAAACTAGAACACACATAGATATCACAAAAACATATATGTGTGTACTGTATATGTGTGTATATATGTGTGTATTGTGTGGCATATGCAATACTATGTCATACAAACACTTATACATTCATATGTATGTTCTCATAACATAGAATATCTCATTTTCACACATATACACATAAATCAAACTACCCTGAATTGCTTGCCTTTTTACTCTTCTCTAACCTCCTGTCAATTCTTATGTTCTTTTTAATCTAAGTAGTGCATATCACCTTACTATCTCATACTACTACCATTAGATTTGAATTTAACTTGTCAAAGTTTTATGTCTTGGGTCATCAAGCCAGATGGAGGATTTGAAAGGGTATAGAATGTGCCATGAACACTACATTCAACTTACTGTGCCATAACACTATATGCATAACTTTGCACATGGAAGAAAATAAATATTATTGACGAGGTGATAGTGTCTGTAAAGAATAAAACTATTTAGTCTGATTATATTCACCTATCCCCTCTTCATGATGTCATGAAGATAGGCAACACAGAATGAATAACAACCCACAAAATAACTTTCAGTCATGTTAATTGCTGTAAGAAATGGAGTATACGGACTGATCTTGCTTTGCATAGGTTGGGTCATAGAATCCGAGATATATTTAGACATTTTGATTTGAAATTTACCCTTGAAATTCCTATTATGCTAACCTTAGAGGCGTGGTTGGCTCTCTTTGGATTTTGTATGAAAATTCTTCACCCTGGCTGAGTTTTGCAAATACCGACATAATTTTCTGAAGAATAATGCTGCAGCCACATCCTATAAAAACAAACAAAAGTGCTGGCCCAAACCCGTTGCTTAGCAATAACATGTTCTTAGTCTGGAGCAACTTGAATTATTTTAGTTTATAATATTTATAATGCCTTTCAAGATTTTACATGTTACAAAGAAATGTTTATGACTATCTGTTATAGAGTTTTATAATTAATACTGATATGATTTTTTCCCCCATAACCCTAGGTAGGACTAAGAAGTGAAAACATTTGAATCCATAATATATTTGCAATTGAAGAAACACATATTGCTAGGCTGTCTAAAGAAAACCTTTGTCTGGCTGTTTGTTTGTTTCCACCTTTGGTATATCCTACAATTACTTTTCATAGATTTATAGAGGTTTTGTAATGCCCCCCAAAATTCTACATTTTAGAACCAATTAATTTGTATTCAGTGACTGTAGTGTGATGAATAGGGTATGGAATTTATAGTCAGAAGACATTGACTCAAGTCCTTGAGTCAGAAGACATTGGTTTAATACTTTTTATTAAATCCATAACATATTTTTGTGAGTATGAGTGATTTTGATTGTAAAACTGAAAGAACTATTAATAATGACACTACTAGTAGTAGTAATAGCAAGTAGTAGAATCATACTTATATAATATTTGTTTTACTTAAGATGTAAACTTAAGCATTCAGGTAGATATAGATATATGCAATAGATACACATACATAGCTTGCAAAAAGACTTTAAACACTTTTAAATATTGGTATATATAGCTTATGCAGAAAAATAACAAGTATAATTATTTGATGCATTTTCTTCCAGGTATTGTTCAAATGCTTCAATGACAATAATTAATTTAAAAATTCTTAATATACTTTTCATTTTACAAATGATAGAAAGTTTCAATACCTTGTTCAAAGTCACATATCTTAGAACTGATACTAAGTCTGATTCTAGAAACCATGCTTTTAACACCTACTATGACACTTTAAAATGAGATCATCAATGATGCAGGAATTATTCAGAAACATTTAACACACTGTTATCATGGTTCAATGGAACCAGTCATACAATAGTCCTCCTCATGCACAGGGGATATGTTCCAAGACCCAGTTCTGGAAACTGCAGATACCTAAACTGCAGATACCAAAGAGTCTCAGATCCTATATATACTATTTTTTGCATATATACATACCTATGATAAAATTTAATTTATAAATTGGGCATAGTAAGAGATTAACAACAATAATAATATTTTAATAGAACAATTATATTAAACAATATTCTGTAGTAAAAACAAATATTAGTGAATGTGATCTGTCTCTCAATATATCTTATTGTAAGATACTCACTCTTCTTCTTGTGATGATGTGAGATGATAAGAAGTCTACGTGATGAGATAAAGTGAGGTGAATAGTGTAGGTACTGAGGTGGCATTAGCCATTATTGACATCCTGACAGTATCTTAGAATGGGGATCATCTGCTTCCAGAAAACAGTTGACCACGGAAAGTAAAAATATGGATAAAGAAAAACTACTGTATAAGGTTTGTTTTCCTGTTAAAAGTGAGTATTTAGACTTGAAAAATGAAAATATTTTGAAAATGAAATATGAAATATATTTCATAGATATTGACTAACTTGATGTTACTTAAGAAATGACATCATTATTAACCATCTTTAACTATGAGCCAAGTGTTTTATGTCACTTTTCAACATTTTTTCCTTAATGAGAAAAGTAAGAATAAAGAATTTGGGGATTACAACAAAAAAACAATAAACATTTACATAACTTTTAATTCTTAACTTATTATAGTAATTCTGTATATAACATGATTGGATACCAATGCTTTTGATTACCTGTGATTTTTTCTTGAGTATTAGCACTAGAAGAATATTTGGTTTAATTATTCTTTGATACCTATTCTCAAATCCAAAGAGAAAAGAGAGCATGAGAATGTTTACATCTGAACCTACCAGTCAACACAGAGTATAATCCCTCGCATGAAAATGTGTTGTTTTGATAACTGAATGTTAAATGAAAAGTCATTATTACTTTATATACATTTGTCCTTTTTCTATTAAAATAATTGATGTACAATATTGTATTAGTTTCAGGGGTATAACATAAAGATTCAATATTTATATACATTATGAAATGGTCACCACAACAAGCCTAGGTACTATGTATCATCGTACAGAGTTGCTACAATAATATTGACTATATTCCCTATGCTATACATTACAACCCTATATCTTATTTATTATATAACTGGAAGATCGTACATCTTAATCCCCTTCATCATCGTCTATTCTGCCTCCCTCTAGTCTGGCAACCACTATTTTATTCTCTGGTTTTATGACTATGTTTCTGTTTTGCTTTGTTCATTTGTTTGGATTCCACATATAAGTGAAATCAGTTGGTACTTGTATCTCTCTGTCTGATGTACTTCACTTAACATGATACCCTCTAGGTCCATCCATGTTGCTGCAAATGGAAAGATTTCATTCTTTTTTGTGGCTGAGTAACATTTCATTGTATGTATATGCTACATCTTTATCCATTAATCTATTGATGGACATTTAGGTCCCGTTCATATCTTTGTTATTGTAAATAATGATTCAATGAACATAGGAGTGCATATGCCTTTTCAAATTAGTGTTTTGTTTTCTTTGGATAAATACCTAGAAGTGGAATTGCTGGATTGTGTGGTAGTTCTATTTTTAAGTTTTTGAGGAATTCCCATACTGTATTCTATAGTAGTTGCACCAATTTATATTCCCATCAAAAGTGCTCAAGAGTTCTTTTTCTCCATGTCCTCACCAATACTTGTTACCTTTTGTTTTTTGGATGATAACTATTCTAATAGTTGTGAGGTGATATCCTACTGTGGTTTTGATTTGCATTTCCTGATGATTAGTGATTTTGAGCATCTTTTCATGTGCCTGTTGGCCATCTGTATGTCTTCTTTGAAAAAAAAAATGTTCAGGAATACTGAGGCATTCGTATTAATTGATAGCCAACAAATGAGTTCTGATTATATCTTAAGTATATATTCACATAAAATTGTGTACATAAAGCTTATACTAATGGAATACATACAGGAATGACAACAATCCTCAAGCATGCCAAATTTAACTTTTGCTCTGGCAAAACAAATAAAAACTGTGAGTTTAGGGCAGCCTAAAACAATAAAGAAACAAAAAATTAAATACAGTAGGTCTAAAAGATTTTAGTAAGTGATATACAAACTGATGTATATTTATTTGTATATTATGTTTATTATTTGTATATTAATTGTGTTGAATCTATATCAATATATAATAAAAATATAAAAGTATCTTCTCTATAGATCTTTAAAAGATTTTCATACATTTGTATCATATGTGCAGATTACCATTAGTCTGAGACAGTTCTCTGACACTGCAGTTTCATGGCATTTACTTTTGGTTTATATACCTCTAAGGAGTGCAGTGCAATTTTACTATGCTCCTTCTCATGCCATGTTATTACCATAAAGTCTGAAGACAATTCTGAGAAAATGTGACAGTTTCAAATCATGAATAGTGAGTTTTTGGCCCAGAGAATAAATAAAATAAGTTCAAAAATCATAAATTTAGAGTTACTTGGTAGTATCTGAATATCATTTTAAGTACCACCTAAAAATGGACAATCACTACACATATGGTCCTAAGTATTATATTTACATTTCATTATGTACCTTATGCTTATACTCTCTAAGAAAGCCATTATATTTCTGAAAACAATGATTTATCAGCTTATATATATAAGATAAAAAAGAAAGAAGGATGTTAAATTAACAAGGCTAATATTTTAAATTTGTTGCTTCTACATTGTTTATACAACAAAACACATATATGGCCCTTTATAAAGCAGGAAAAAATATATCATGCTCATAATTTCAACTCAGACAATTGTTAAAAGGCCATAAGGTAAAGAATACTTTAAATTAGTAATACTGAATCTAAATGGCAAAAATCTAAATCTCCCAAGTTGAAAAATTTAGGAAAAAGTTATGAGTTTCCTTTTCTGTATCACAACTGAAAAAAATTGCTGAATTATCTACTAAATAAATCCCAAAGTTCGTATTGAAGCATATTTAAAAATTTTACATATGTAATTCAGTAAATTAGATTAGAATAAAAAGGTAGAGCATGTGTCAACTTCTATATTGATATGTGTGTGTATATGTAATGGAAAAATTTAAATTATTGTAGCTAATGGGCATTAAACTTCCCACATTCAAGATGATGTTCAAAAAACATTTTATGGATTATGGCATTTAATTCTCATAATAAATTATGAAATAGTAGCATTTATCTTCCCTGTTTTACTAGGTCACTACTAAACGGTAGACTCAGGATTTAAACAGAGGCACTCTGATCCCAGTATTTGCACTCTAAGCCATTAATACACACAGAGAGATACCCCTGATTTTAGGATAAGAGTGTCAGGAGAGAATGCAGATGTAGAGCTAGTAGGGCCTGCTTTGACTTTACATGAGAAAATGGGACTGAAGTTACTGGGGCAGGCCAGATCATGTGTGTTAGGTCTGGGGCAGTGAGAGCATGATGAAATGGGATCTCTTATCTTGGGACTGTGTGCCACTGCATACCAAACTATTAGCACTATACCTACTGTATTAAAATGCACAGTCCGCACAAATCCCATTTATTCCAAGAGTTTTAAGTTTGTCTTTCCATGAAAAGTAGAGCTCTCTCTCCACTTCTTACTTTCTTGGATTCTGATTTCCTTTGCAGAATTAGAGAAATATTTTTTTGTTTTGTTTTGTTTTTTCTCTAACTGGTTCTCATGTACTTTTTCATTTCTGGCTTAAAATAAATTATTGTTAATAATACAAAAAATACCTGTTAATTTCTCAACTTGTTCACCTAATGGGAGATATTGTATTACATTACCATAAACATATATTTATTCATGTGTTCCACATTCATCCCATTACCTGGTCTCTCTCTAGATTAGATGAGGTAACAAGCATACTAAATCCTGTTTTCAGCTGTCTTTTATTTTATTTAAAGTTTATTTATTTATTTTGAGAAAGACAGAGACAACATGAGTCGGCAGCGGGGGTGGGGGGGCAGAGAGAGAGAGGGAGACAGAGAATCCCAAGCAGGCTCTGTGCTGCCAGCAAACAGCCCAATATCAGGCTCAAACTCATGAAATGGTGAGATCATTACCTGAGCCGAAACCAAGAGTTGGATTCATAACATACTGAGCCACCCAGCGCTCCTCAGCTATCTTTTAGAAAAGAAGTAGAAAAGTTTCTACTCTGAGTAATAAAAGAGAATGTGTTGATAATGATCATCATTAGATAACTTACTTTTTGCCAGAATTTTGGCAATACAAATCATTGGGGGCAGTGATATGTATTTCCCTAATCACTAATAAGGCTGGACATATATTTAATTACTTATTGTCCACATATGTCGCCTACTTGCAAAAGGTCTTTCATGTTGTTTACTCATTTTTGTTGTATTAGATTCACTCTCTATGTTATTCTGAAGCCCACTGTGAACAAATATTCCGATATGATTACACAACTTAAGGGAAGCCTGGTATAGTATAATAGGAACAAGTTCATGTGAGATCACACTATCTAGGTATAGATCACAACTCTGTCCAGACTCTACTTATTTGAGTTGGGCAAATTATTAGCCCACGAGTATCTTCTTTTCTCTCCTATAAAGTCGGAATGATTATTGTCTACGACGTATAGGATTGTTATAAGTATTAAAGAAGGTACTTCATGGACATGCTTGGCATATAACAGGCACATTTTAAGCAATCAATAATCTTGGTTATTATTATTATTATTGTTATTATTAGCATGTAAAGTACAGAGAAATACCATGTAATTTTTCTTAAAGATATTATTGGACAGTTAGGTAGGTGTATAGGACTTATGTTAACAATGGCATGGATTTTCATTCATTGTGTAATTCTTCCTCAATCGCCACACGAAGATATGATAACTCATCAATATTAATATGGCTAACCTAATAGTTGTGTTGCACCATTGTGATGAGATGTAATTGATAAGATACCAAAACTTTGCTTGTGAGTTAAGAGCCAAGCCCTGCTTACATCATATAACAAGTTTAAATTGTAGGGGACTTGAAACTCACCCCTAGAATTTCTTTTCTTTTTTCTTTTCTTTTTAGGGAGAGGTGGGGCAGGGTGGGGGGGATAGACAGAGAGATTCTTTTTTCTTTTCTTCTTAGAGAGAGGTGGTGCAGGGGGGATAGACAGAGAGAGGGAGTGAGAGAGAGAGAGAGAGAGAGAACCTTAAGCAGGCTTCATACTCAGTGCAGACCCTGACACGGGGCTTGACCCCCATGACACTGGGATCATGACCTGAGCTGAAATCAAGAGACGGATGCTCAACAGACGGAGACACCCAAGTCTCCCCACACCTTGAACATTTGTAATTCAAATTTAGGAGGCATTTTCTCCATAAAATGTCATTGTGATGTGACAAGGTGGCAAAGCACTAAAATTAGGAAAATGCTGTTGACTCTGGGGTGATTATTTCTCCAGGAATGTGACTGGTTTTAAGTGACTTGTTCTGAATTTCTAAAAAGTCTATATCTTTCAGCTGTGGTTATATTATCACTCTAAGAAGGTCTCAGTTTTAGAAATTAAGAATGGAATGAGGGACATCTAAACAAAGCCAAGAAGACAATGGCTTCAAATACTCAGCTCCTGGAAACAGAGAGCCATTTCCAGAATGTACCTATGACAACACTCTTATCAATTGAACAGGTAAAACTAGCGCTGAAGGTAAGTGGATGATAACTGGACTCACCTAGTCTATACAACCCAGTAAGACATGAAGAACCCAAGGTGTGGAGATAGTCAAAATGGGATATCTGCATATTTGGGGGGTAAAAATTTTAGCAGTAGTCTGTTTTTGCATATGATAAGCAACAAATATTTGAAAGTATAAAGACTATCATGTGCATTATCAGGAGCATAAAGGGCAAGGGGAATATATAATAATTGGAGACAAATCAGTTTGGTATGTATTTCTTCTCCACACTTTTTTTAATGTTTGTTTATTTTTGAGAGAGAGAGAGAGAGAGAGAGAGAGAGAGAGACAGAGTATGAGTGGGAGAGGGACAGAGAGAGAGAGAGAGAGAGAGAGAGAGAGAGAGAGAGAGAGTATCCGAAACAGGCTCCAAACTCTGAAATGTCAGCACAGAGCCCGATGCGGGGCTCAAGCTCATGAACCGGAGATCATGACCTGAGCCGAAGTCAGATGCTTAACCCACTGAGCCGCTCAGGTGCCCCTCTTCTCTACACTGTTTAAAAGAGATCTAGGCTAATGGAACATCTCTCTTCTTTAGTACATGGTTTTCAAGGTCACCAGTCCAGCTACAAGTGGCAGTGAGTATGGAAAAACATGAAAGGTTTTTACGTGTCAAGTCTACAATTGATGCGTATTACATTCTTCTTGATTCCATTACCTCAGAATCAGTCACATAGCCACAAACAGCAAAAGGAGAGGTAAGAAGTATCATACAGAAAAACAGAACATGGATTTTGTTGAGCACCTGACAATTATCTATTTATATGGTATATTTTGAGAGATACTGAGTATGATGTCTTTCCAAAACATCCTTTCTTATTATCATCAGAAACTGCTATTCATCTTTTAAGTATTAAAGATTTAGGGAACCACAAGGGCATCTTATTAAAATTTCTGAACAGAATATCATTAAAAACAAATATCATTTATCACATCCTTTCATAATAGAAAGTTACAAAAACTGAAGACAGTGATCACCAAGAAAACTTTCTCTACTTCAAAATTTGTCCAGGGACCTGAATAATAAACTAATGTGGTAATTGTAAAGTATTCATTATTTAAATGAAATCTCCCAAGCAGCTTTATATTCCAACATTTTGTAGCCCAGTTTGAGAAATTACACGTCTTTACAGAAGTGTAACACTTCATGTTGTTCAAAGGGTTTAAAATTCTAAAATCTAAAAATTTATGCTGGCCTTTACCATGTTTGAACTGATTAACATTGCCTAGCTATTATCTGGAGCTCACAGGTGAGTATTCTGACTTGCAAAAATGGAAATTACTTTTTAAAATCCATAGATTACAAATAGAAAATCCCTAAGTCACAGAACAACCAAATAATTTTAGTTTAAATTAGTGTCCTAGGGTCAGGCTGTGTTTTCATAATCAACATAAATATATTCATTCACTTCTACCCTGTGTATAAGGTAGGGAAATCAAAGCTCTACAACTGCTTTATGAGTAAATAAATATTTGGGATGAGAATGTGTTATGTCAAAATTATTACAAGGATCACATTAATACACTACATCTCAAAGGCTAGTACAAATTCAGTGACTTGTAAAAGTGATTTTTCTTTGATATTTACAAATATAGGTGACATTTTATCGCCATTCCATTTACTCAGTCTTATAATATTTCTCTCATGACACTATGCAGATGATAATATACTTCATTCTCCCACCCCCAGATGAAGACTAAATAGTTTCTTATTTACAATGAAGAATAAAGATAGAGTTCACAACTCAATTCTAATAAGGTATTAAGTTTTAAGACTCTATCTCATATTAGACCTTAGGAGAGTATAATGAGTAAAATAGAACATTTATTCTCAAGAATCACATCAGTAGAGAGAAGGAAAGAATATACACTTAATAGGATACAGCATAATGCTGTATTTATTATGGCCGTGTGTTCTCAAACAAAAATTTGGACATATGGTCAGAATAGAGTGGAATATTTATAATATTGCTATTATACTCAGATATATAATTGTATACACTGTAATAAGAGAAATGATATTTGCTTGCTCTGTGATCAGACTGGGCTGGAAAAAGAAATGTAACTTGAACAGGATTTGAAGAATGGGAAAAAGTTTGCCAGAGAGACAAAGAAGCCTTATGGGAATGGGGTAAGGAGATTGAAAAAAATACATATATTTGGTGCAAAAAAATACAGCTTACACAATATCAGTATATAAACATTAGCAAGGTGGTTAGCGTAATACACTCTGGAAGCAACCTACCAGGTGCAGACTCTCAGTTGAAGACTTTCTTGCTGGGTGCCCTTGGTCAAGTTATTTAACTCCTCCAAAATATAGTTCACTAATGTACAAAATTAGAAAAAAAAATAGTTTTTACCTCAAGATGTTGTTGAAATGATGAAAATTGGTGAAAAACCTTAAAAGTGAGGGGTACCTGGTGGCTCAGTCGATTACACAACCAAATTCGGCTCAGGTCATGATCTCATGGCTCGTGAGTTTGATCCCCACTTTGAGCTCTGTGTTGACAGCTCACTGCTTCGGATTCTGTGTCTCCCTGTCCCTCTCTGCCTGCCCCTCTCACGCTTTGTCTCTCTCTCTCTCCTTCAAAAATAAATAAAAATTAAAAAAAAAGCCTAAAGTGCTTAGAATAGTGCCTCCAACATAATAAATGCCAACATATGATTATTGTAAAAGCATGATGGGCACATTTAGAAAATAGCAAACATTTGCATCAGGTGGATAGGGAGTAAAGAAGTAACAAGATATGGAAAAGATAGAATTTAACCCAGGCTTTGAAGAATGTTTCTTCTTTACTCAAGGATTTTGACATTATATTAAATTATATTAAACACAAATTATATACATATTTTTAAAAACGTGAAGCGATATAATGTTTTAGTAAACTAACTCAGGTGGTACTGTGTTGTAACATTTATTTGAGATAGAAAAAACTGTTGATATCATTGAAATCAGTTAATCTTTTCACTGGTTTAGGTAACTGTTCACAGGGAACTTGACAAATACAACAAACCTGTAGATCAATAGGAGAAAATCTCTGCGAAAATGTTTTAGAGCTCGGTTATTGTTTCAGTCTGTCAAAGGACAATGGAGGGCAGGGGGAGTGGTGGGGAAAGAAAACTCTAGAGTGATTCTCAAATTACTGTTCTGAATTGGTAGGTGCTTAGTGATGCTGTTAACAGACATAGGGATTGGAGAAAAAAAAGAGCGATTACTAAATCATTTTTACGCACTCCCATTTTAGTGTTGGCAGGACACAGGGATGATTTCTTATGAATCTTTGGAAATACAAGTTTAAAGTCCAGATTTTTTTTTTCAAGTCACCACGGGTGTGAAGGTGGTTAGTTAAATCAATGAGCAATGGGAAACGACAATCAGAAAATGAGAAGAAAAGATGAGGAGAGAGTTCTAATGAAAAAAATTGTTATACTTGGAATTGAAAGTGTTGTAGTTTCCATTTTACTATTTGTGTTTTATAATTTTGAATAAATAACTATTACCTGTCTGAGCCTCAGGTGTGTGGATTCTTCCTCACCAGGGTTATCATCGGAATCAAATAAGGTAAAAAAGATGAAAAGTACATTGCAAGATGTAAACCTCCTAATAATACTACTTGTTATAAGCAGTGTGCGATAGGTATAAATTCATTAGATAACTAATGTTGGCAGACATGGAAAAAAGAATTGTTTCTTTTGTCACACTGTTTGCTTCACTCTGAGTATATCCATGAGTAGCCATGGGTGCTATTTTATTTCTAATAAGAAAGAAAATTCAATTTTATACATAAGTTATCAGAATTTAACTACTAATAACCAGTATAGTATTTAAATATTGATGCCATGGTTTGAATCATGTCTCCTTAAAAAAGCTGTATTGAGGTCCATAGCCTCAGAATATGATCTTATTCACAAATAGGGTGATAATAGTTGTAATTAATTAAGATGAAGTCATATTGGAGTAAAGTGGGTCTCTAATCCAATATGAACTGAGTCCTTCTAAGAGGCTGCATGTGAAGACAGAGAAACACATGAGAAGCATGCCATACAACGATGGAAGAACGGAATGTTTCCAGAAGCTGGAAAGACCAAAGAATGATTTCTGTACACATTCCAGGGTGTGTGTGGCCCTGATGACACCTTGATTTTGGACTTTTAGTCTCCAGATCTGTGAGACAATAAATTTCTGTTGTTTTAATCTCCACAGTTTGTGGTACTTTCTAACAGCAGGTCTAGGACACCAATACAAATTATAAGGTACTTTCCAGAGTATAGAATGTTTTCATATTTGATTATTATAGGCATTAAAATAGTGCTACTCACAAAGAGGAATTAAGTCATGCAAAATCACACAATAAATGGGAAACCAGAATTTCAAGTCATGTTTTATAATTCTGATCTAAGTCCTCTTTGAACTAATAACATAAAACGATACAACAAAACAGGCACTTGTTGGCTCGTCTGAGAACCTAGCCATAGTTTATACAGGCAATTTTCTTCTGCATTTCAGACTATGGTTTTTACAATTAGCCTTTTCATAAAATGAGTTTGGCGATTCTGGATTACCCATGTCCTAGTCCTTGATTCTAGGTCCACAGAACAAAAAATCAAAAGAAAAGTAACACCAACAAAATCAGTTCATAGGAAAATAGGCTAATGCTTATCTTTCCTTTATATTTATTGTCAAATGTGGAAAAAAAGGAATGATAGTGAAATAATGCGTATTCAATAGTGCCTGTTTTAGCTTCTGTTGGTGCATAAAATAGTGACTAGGACACATGAAGTTTTCACTGAATAAATGCCCTCTCCTGTCACTCCTGCTATACTGACATTGGCATAGAAAAATAAAACAAAACAAAACAAAAAAAACTCCCTCTAAAGGCCCTGGAAATTGAGTAAATGCAATTCAGAAGAAAAAGTGCAAACACAAGATAAATATATGGCGTGTCTATGTTTTTCTGGGGTAAAGGCACATTTTAAAAACAGAATATGATACCTCTTCTGCTATATATCAGTGGGTTCTACCTATATGGATGAAAGGAAAATAAAATGAATATTACAAGAGGAAATAGAAAGACTTTTATGTGGGAGTTTATGTTCTGTGTTTTGTGTCTAAAGCTGTTGTCATATCTCTTAATAAACCAAGTCAGTTTGTATCCACATTTTACATAAAGTGCAATAGACATAAAAAGCAATAGACATATGTTAGAAAGGATGCCTACTTTCCAAAGCTGCTATTGTGAACACACGAAAGACAAATAAGGTCAGAAGCTTCTCCAGGGTCATGGAGGTATGAAATCCAGCATAACCTTTGTGGCTGGTGCTTCACTAATAAGGAACAGTCTCATATAAAAATGTCTAGTATATATTCAATACTTGAGATTGGATCATCCATGAGTACTCAACCGAATGCAATGTTTGATTTAAAGTTGATCTAGTATCTCCAATTAAGCATACGCAGAAAATGGTAAATCAAAATGACACTTGAAGAAAAGTTTCAGTTGCCCTTTTTCTATTCCTCAGTAAGTTTTACTCCATGACCTCAGTATTACAAAAAAATAACTGAGCAGAACATTGATTGCAAGACATTGTCATGATGTTTCCTATGTGCAGTGGCTAGGCAGGAAATTTTCATTTCATACACCATTTGAGCCTAGCTGCAGTGATTTCACAAAAGTCAGCAGGCTTTGAGAAGTTAATGATAAAGTAAAGCATTTGTTTTTGTTATTTTGAGAAAGTACTTGAGTGTTTAAAACTAGAACCTATGGAGGTTGGTTAGCCATGAGAGGTGCAAAATTTATTTGATTTGGTAGTGCTTATATTTATATCACATTTAGAAGAAAAGAGTACTATGGAAATAATAATATTGCAATAGAAATTACATTGAGAGCTATGTCAACAAAATGTCATATGAAATATTAGTGAAATATACAATATGCAATAATACACAAGACACCTATAAATAACACATATTAAATATGACCTACTTATAGTATTTAATATAATAACGATTACTCTTCTCATGGAAGTACATGAAATTTGCTGTCAAGTTTATTTATCTATCTACTCATTCATCCTAAAGGTGTTTGTTAATATCTTTTTTCAACAATAGGAACTATTTGAATGATAAAAAACAAAAATGTAGCTGTGAATTGTAAATTTATGTTAGAAAATGGGTAATGCCCTTGGTGATTGCTTCTATATCACCTTGAAGAATAGTTTTTGTTGTTGTTTTTAGTTAGAAGGCTATAGAAATATGAAGGTAAAACCCCAGTTTAGATACGCTAACTTTGACTCTGACACTAAAACTAATGATTTTATATTGCCAACTTTTATCTTCTAACTGGATATCCTAAAAATGAACTATACCACTGCCTTGGCCAGACCACAATCACTTTCTTCTTGAATCTTGCTATAGCCTCCTAATGTTTTTGCCTCCGTTTTCCTCTTTTCTTCTGTCCTTCCCCCACTCCAACATTTTCAGAAGCATTATCCTTTATTTTTTTATGTTTTTTAAGTTAATGTATTTATTTTTGAGAGAGAGAGCAGGGGAGAGGTAGAGAGATAGGGAGGCAGAGAATCCCAAGCAGGCTTCATGCTGCCAGTGCAGAGCCTGACATGAGGCTTGAACCCACAAACCGTGAGATCATGACTTGAACCAAAAACAAGAGTTGGATGCTTAACCTACTGAGCCACCCTAGTATCCTGAGAGGCAGTATTCTTTAAAGAGAAATAAAGTACTCTTTTCCAACTGAGGACTTATATTAACATGAAGTTTCCTATAGAATGACTGCACACCTCTACTTGTTCTAGCTTTTCATAGCCAGGCCATCTGTTTTGTTTTCCATCGTTCTTGCTCTTTATACCCTACCTTACACTCACCAAATCCTTCAGGTTCTCCAATTGAATTTCTAAAGGTCCTCAACACTCTCTTTACTCCATTTTTATACATGCTTCTCTCATCTTTAGAATTCTACCCCCTTTGTCTGTAAAGCTTCTACTCATCACATAAGACCCATTTCAAATGCAAAGTCCTCTGTGAAATATTCTCAAATTGCCCAGTAGAGAGGCATTCCCATTTCTGTTTACTAATAAAGTTTTGCATCCATCCCTGTTTCACTTTGTATCTACATACAGCAACTATGACAGGACCCATAAATACAGTTTCTACTTTATCTTACTAAACAACTTCCTCCTACATTTGACGAGATCCCCAAATCCATTTTCATTGTATAATTTTTGTATTATTCTTATCAGCCAAACAGTTGCATTAAGAATTGCATATTGTTGGGTGCTTGGGTGACTCACTCGGTAAAGCGTCCAACTCTGCATTTGGGCTCAGGTCATGATCCTAAGGTTGTGAGATCTAGCCCCAGGTCAGGCTCCACACTGAGGGTGGAGGCTACTTAAGATTCTCCCTCCCTCTCTCCTCCACTCACTCACTAAAAAGCAAAAATAAAAATAAAAATAAATTTAAATTAAAAAAATAATTGTTGCACATATATTTCATGGTTAATCTTTTGTTTTTCAGTGTCAGTTCAATTATATGTAATGGCATGCATTTTATATAAGACAGCATTGACATTTGAAAATATGTAACTGTATTTATTATACATGCATGTTACTAAATTGATTTTCCTATGAATTAGATTAAATAATTTGGCAATGGCACTCCTTTTCCCCCCTTGCATCTGAAAGATCATTACAATTTTAATATTTACAGATTATCTCCTCTAATAGGAGGAAAGGCATAAACAGAAATATAAATAGGGAATTCTGATACTCCAAGAACACTAAAGGAGATCATTGTGTATAATAGTCTTTTTAAAATAGGATAGGCAAAAAGGAACACTCCAACTCTTTATCTCCTTAGTAACATTCGCTATTGGATTTTTTTTATTGTATAATTATAAAGTAAGTGAATTTTCTATTACCTATGTTGCAAAAGTATAAAAATGCAAAATAAAAATGACCCTTCCATTCAGAAGTTACCATCTCTACGTATCCCTTAAAACATATATTAAATAGTAGAGTTATTTGCAATTCCTATTTAAAAGTCATTCAGCAATTCCTAATTCTTTGTAATGCCAGCATTTTTCTGTGAATGCAAAGATGAACAAAGCAAACACTTACTGATAGTATACTACAAGTTAGGCTCGATAAGAAGTGTGGAACATAGAGGTCAATGAAAATTGACGTGTAGCCCTTATACTCGTGAAAGCTAGAGTTGAATGACGGCAACAGATATTGGCAAAAGCAAACACAATCACATAAATGTTAATTTCAGAAGGTCAAGTGTTATGCATGGGTTTGGGAGATGGTGTTGGCCTGAAAAATATAACTGGATTTGGTAACTAAGAGAAGGCCATACCAAAAAGATAAGTGGCAAGCTAGAAACTCAAAGGAGACATGGAGTTAAGGTAATGCATATGCTGTAGGAATTTTCAGACTTTCAGAAGATCAACCCAAAAATACATCTTGGTGAATTTGACCATTTAAAATCTGTTCTCTCATATATTTTCTGGGTAATCTCTTTCTGGAATTGCTATACATTGAACCTGTTTAAGGGATTCCCTCTGTCTCTTCTTCTTCCCATATAATGTCTCCATTTTCTTCTCCTCCCCTCTCCTCCATTTTCTCTCTCATTATTTCTGTTATATTTTCTTGACTTTAAGTCCCCAATTTTCATACCATTTATTTTTTATTTAACAATTATATGTGTAATTTATTAAAACACCTTTTTAATACCCAATTATTTATTTTAGGTCATGTTCTTTTTATGTTTATGGATTTAGTATTTCAAATTTCTTTGAATATTATAGGTTGGACTCCTAAAAAACTTGAACTAATTTTTTTAGAATCAAGACAGATCTATTCTCCTTTGATACATGTCTTTCCTCCTTTTTATGTGCCATTTCACTTCTACTTTTTTTTTTCCCCCTGTAGATATTTCTCTCCAGTGTTCAATATCATATATAGTTCAAAACTGCTTCCTTGACATGACAGCCTCAGCCTTAAAGTATACATCACTTTACAGGTCAAGCAAGCACTCATGGATAATTAACCGATTTTATATTACCTGAGGAAGAAAATCAGATCGATCTACTTGAGGAAATGTTTCTATCCAACTGGCTGTAGAGAGTGTCACATTGCACACTGAGCAGGATGTGTGAAAGAAGAATCTCAGAAGGGGCATCATCAGTGGATGGATTTTGAGGCGTTCTTAAAAAAGAGGAACTGTTCAAATAGAAACCTAAGAGATTCTGCTGCAGCTATGCTGGCAGAAGTTACTCCTAATACAGCCTGTATGTATAGTGTAGCATAAATTATTTCAGAAACTGTGAGCAAGACAAACTTTTGTGTTGGTACTGGAAACTTTTTTAAAAGGGCCAAATAGTAAATATTTTAAATTTTGCATATCATAAATTGTCTATTGCAACTATCTTTTGTTGTACTAGGAAAGCAGCCACTTATTTTCTAAGTTAATGAATGGGGATGGCTCTGTTTCAATAAAACTTTATTTGCCAAGTCAAATGGTTGGTTGGCCTGCTGGTCATAATTGGCTGAGCCAAAGAACTGGGAAACAAGAATGCATATTTGGGGGAATTTGTTACAATTGTATTTCTGTAGGCACACTAAAAGAGAAGCATATTTCATGCAATATATACAAACACAGTTTGGCAGAAGACAATTAAAGCTTCAGTTAATATATATATATTGCCAAATTGATTTTCTCCAAATAGACAATTTTAAGGACTAGTTTCTGATTTTTCATCACTTTTCAGACTGCTTTAGTTGTAATAGAAATAACTTTTTTTCGTGTTCATTTAGTTGCAAATGTATTCTAAGTTTTTTAAAGCTATTTTTCAAAAGGCTAATTATGTGTTGAAGCACATCTAAAATTGTGATAAGTGCTTAGGTGGGAAGTGTTCCTATCTGAGGAAAAGAAAAGTACTAATGGAGCTAAAGTCGAGAATGCTAAAGTGGGAAAGACAGAAGCCATGTTGAGGGAAATATCGCCTTCAAGTAATTAACATATGCCAAGAGCTACAGAAACTAAACCGTTAGCTTATATATATGTAAAAGCTGATATTACCACTTTTCCTTTCCCAACTCCCACACACTAAGTTGGTTGATGGAAGATGTCGAATTGGGAGCTTGAAGTCATAGAGTTCTGGATAAAGGTTTCATCAGCATTAATCTATTAATGCATATGGTTCATGGGAAATCTAACATCATACTGAGAAAGAGCATAGTGGGGTGCTTATGAAGAAGTAGAGGAAATGAATAAAAATATTTATTGTGGAACATTCAGTGAGTAATCCTTTTTTCTAATCACACAGATACTGTGGAATGATGTCAGCATATACTATGAGGATAGTTGATAATGAACTAAATATTTCCGAGGCCCAAAGAGTTACTGAATCTCAAAAAGATTGAACATTATTATGGTCAATAGAAATGAAAAATTATTTATTTTTCAACGTTACAGAAACCAATTTCAAAAAAATTTTGTTAGATCTGAAACTTTATATATCTATAAGAAGCAAGTGTTCATTTTCATGATGTACTACCCAGTCCGTGTGACACAGCTTTATAAAATTAGCTACAATAGGATAAAGTTATCCCAAGTTGATAGTTGTTTCTTTTTTTGTCTTTGTTTTAATCTGTGGTTGTTTTCAATAGTCTGCCATGAAACGCAACATTATTGACAACAATCGTAATGATTGATCACAGTGAATCAAATTCACGCAGTCATCCAGGTCAAAAACTAAGGTGGTAGAAAATAGAATTAATTTGACAATAATATCCATATGGAGACAACGCTAAGATTGTAAATGTTTAGTTGCTAAAAATCTTGGAAAAATTAATTTGTTCTTAGGTACTGGCCATGTCCCTTTTAGCTGTATGCTCATTTAATTACATTTTCCAATATATTTCATTTGGTTCCTTACAAATAATATTTTCCTGGAAAAGAAATAATTGTCTCTTCGTTTCAATAAATTTCTTAACTAAATTTCTCTCATATTTCAGATTTTCTTTAAAATGACTGAGTATGGTAATATGCTACAAGTTTTAAGAAACGGTTTACTTGTGTAGTTTCTTAAAATCTGTAAAAACAGTTATATGCATCGTGCTTAATATTTGGGTTGACTGATTTTGCTTTATTGCATCAGTAAGCGATTGTCATTAAAAGTGTCATTTTGCACTTCTATCTCAAGGAGTTGGTCCCATTTCTAAATTTTGGCAGGCTTTTCATGAGAATTAATAAATAACAAAAAGGGCACTTTCAGAAGTGCATGAACTCATGAGATGATGGCTAGCCTTTGAAAGGGTAAAATTATGTTAATGTTTAAAAACATAGTTAAAATGGAAAAGGACTTAAATATATAATGCAAAGATCAAATTTTTATACTGACAGACACAGTACAATATTGTTGATGATGATGAAAATAAAAAGACTCAAGTACTCAATATGCAGGGCATGCATGATGACTCATTAGGCAGAGAAAATTATTACTGCCCATTAAAGAATTAGCTTTTACACAAATGGAAAAGTTGATTAGTGCACCTCAGAGTGGCTGGTTTCTAAAATTATAAAATTAATGTATGTGTGAAATGCTTAATTTCACACATAAATATCTATGAAGAGAAATTAATTGTTTCATACAATAAAAGTCATTTATTTTATATGCAGGATCAATTATTAAATCTGAAATCATAATATATCTTTTGGTAGTGTTTGTTCATGCCAATTTTGTGGCAAAGATTATAATATTCCTATGGATCTTAGAAGTTACTAAAGTGGAAAAATCTCATAATACCAATGGACATATTGCTATGAAACTAATAATTTTTGTACATGTTACTTGTATGCTAAAAATGTTTTTGAGATCCACTTGGTCAAATAGTTTATATGATGGAATTATGTAAGGAGAAAGAAAATGAAATATATTGATTGGATTTGTAGCATTGTATTAGATGATAGTCACAATTATAGAATAACTTATTAAATTAATTCAGTAAACCACATGTATTTTATCCATTGTATACCATAGCATACAATATAAAAGGTTTATGAGAATGCAAAGCCTTTAATCTTCTGAATTAATAAATACATCTGAGCTTAATATAACATGCCATCATGTAATATTTCTTACATTTAAAGCAAAGTCGAAAATCAAGATTTTATGCATCATAGTATAGCATCTATTCTCTTGAAAGTTCCATAACTGCAAAGTTGACCTGAGAATGTTACAATTTTTGTTATTGAAGTACAAATTTGTGTTTTTACCAATTAAAGCCACTTCAGTTTGTTTTATAAAACAGGAATAAAAATGCTTATCTCATAGAGGGGATATGAAGCATCTTAAGGAAATGGCTTGAATCACTTAAGTATTTACATAGAGATAAATGTATAATATATATATATATATGTATGTATATATATATAGCTGTCTATAGATCTACCTATTTATAGCATATAGAGAGAGCTATCTACTGAAAAGTATATCTATAGTTGTATATAGAGTATATATGCAGTTCATATATAGTAAGTATATAATATATATTTATATATACTACATATGGATAGATGGTTTATATGTGTGTATAATAATAATTATTATGATTATTTTCTTACCATATTGATGTCAAAATTTCTACCTGGTTCAGTGGTTCCCATGTCCCAGCGAAATCATTTTGAGATAATTAGGTCTTTCTTTCTTAAGTGTCATTCTCATTAGATCAGCCTGTAGACCCTAGCTAATAAAGCTTCAAATCCTTCTGCAAAATGACGACTGAATGAATTGTATTTAGTCTGGTCCTATCTATTATGTTAACTTATGAATATAACCAATTTCTATATACGTATTAATTATGAATAATTATAGCATAAAGCAATAGAATCTATGGAAGCACTATAGATTATGATCATTTTTTATCCACTGTATAAAATAAAACCAAACAAAAACTCAAAGAACGTTTCCTACAAGCTTAAGAAAATAATAAATCATGAAAAATTCTTTTAGTTGGAGCATGACAACATGTTCCTAATGAATAAAGCAAAGCTTAATGGATCAGGAATGGGGTAATGGGGAGAAGGGGATGAGATGATTATTAGAAAATGAGTGACATTCTTTATGAAAAATATTAGATATAGAAGGTATGAAATTGGATGTTAAACTTACTTGTCCTCAGTGAAAATAAGGAAGACTAACTTCCTTTCAATAAAAATGTTAGAAACTTGATTCTTTTTGGAAATGAAGAGTTACCCCTTAGCTGACTTATTTTTCCAAATAGCATACTGAAAAATTAAGAAACCATATCCTGAATTTTTTTATTCCTAAAAAAGTAAAACTTAGGGGCGCCTGGGTGGCGCAGTCGGTTAAGCGTCCGACTTCAGCCAGGTCACGATCTCGCGGTCAGTGAGTTCGAGCCCCGCGTGGGGCTCTGGGCTGGTGGCTCGGAGCCTGGAGCCTGTTTCCGATTCTGTGTCTCCCTCTCTCTCTGCCCCTCCCCCGTTCATGCTCTGTCTCTCTCTGTCCCAAAAATAAATAAAAACGTTGAAAAAAAAATTAAAAAAAAAAGTAAAACTTAATGATATAAGTACAATATTAGAATTATTTTATTATGATGCAATCTTCATCCAAGAAAAAAATTAAATTATCTTTTCAGTTGGAGTTTCTATGGTGAAATATTTATTTTTTGTTAATGCATATATATGTATAAGTGCATATATACATATATGAAAAATACATATATAGGTATTTATATTATTATATTAAGTGTGTGTGTGTGTATATTAAGTGTGTGTGTGTGTGTGTATATTAAGTGTATAATATAATTATAAGACTAAAAGCATTAGTCTTATAATGCTTTTGTTTGGTGTGAATATAAAAATAGAATGAACCTTCCTTAGAAAGATGATTGTTTAGGATTGTGACAAATGTTCAAAAGTAATTATAGCAAAAAATTGGAGGATAGTATCTATTCATCTATTATGTAACCACTATATTTTCATCATTTGCCAGAATGTGCCAAAACAAAAAAGTAAGAAAAAAGACTCTAAACACATTAATGCACATTTCAGATAGGTATTTCACACATAAATGTTATCTAGGGTTATTCTTTTCTACAGTAAATATGCTATTAAAAAATTTGCTGGTGATTAAACTTTGGACAAGAAATTCACAGGCCACATATGCTTTCTGAGAGTGGGTGGATTTGTACTGATTCCTGAGAAGGAAATGACATCTTTTTCTCTGAGTTTTAAGTAAAGAATCCGAATAATGCTAGACATTTTCAAAAGAGTGTAAATGAAACAAAACTGGTTATCGGGTAAGATGCTCAAAGCCGAAATTGAAAATGAATTTACTCAGTGACGAAAACCTATATTTATTTTCGTATAACATAAATGTTATCACAGGTAAAATTCAAGAAATAAATTACAGAGAAATTTATACATATAATAAATATAGAAATGTATATGTAGAAAATGATGTCCAAATCATTAAGGTTATTGAGACCAACTTGAAGTTCTCATGCTTAAGAGGACAAGGAAAATGGTGTACCATTTCATTGTTATTGCTTGCGTGGAGGTGCCTCTAATTCATTTTAATCTTTTATTTCTTCCTCATTTTTTGTTCATATGATTATTGTAGGACTGAGGTTCTATGCCATCCTGTGTTAAAGTAAAAAATAGAAAAAAGGAAAAAAGGGAGAAGGAGAAAAGAAAGGAAGGGAGTGAGGGACGTATGGAGGGAGGAAGAGGAGAGAGAGCAAGAGAATGACAGAAAGAGAGGGAAAATGGAAAAGTCATATTTTTTAATTTTAATGTTTTATGCCAGTCTTATTTTACCAAAAAATTCTTTCTTATTTCTTGTTTGTTTGCTTGCTACATGAGGAAATATCACTTGTTGGGTAAATGCTTCAAAGTAAATGTCCTAAGATGAACTAGCTAAATGTGAGGGTACCAGGACAATGTAAAGGAAGCTACATCAAACAGTCTCCCTTTAAGTACCCCTCACAAAGTGTATTGACATATTCAAATTGATGTGCAGAAACAAATCTTAACTCCAAAGAATTATTAGGCTTGCGTGCTTGCACTACAAATTACTGTTTTAATACAATGCTCAATAACTGTGCATTTTCCCCCATTCACATATCACATTCACTATATAATATAATAAGGAGGGTGTAAAGTTTTCCTCAACTGCTAACATTTCACAAAACTTTCTAATGATCGGGCAGAATAGCATTTACCACTTATTTTAAACTTTTAATGATCATTCCCCGCCCCCCCCCCATGCTTAGCAAAGCAGCTGTTTTTCTCTGAGACGGAGGCTTATGCCAAGTTTAAAATGTTAATGTTGTTGAGCCATGTGCTCAAGCATTAAGTATCTCCAATTTCCAAACTGAAAGATCTTGGCAGCTCTCACTCACTTAAATAAACTCAGAAAGAGACTTATAATACTAGAGGGAAGAAAAGGAATCCAGCCACTTTTCTTCTTCAACTTTGTGACCTCTCTAAATGGCCAAAAATACTAAGGATCCTTTTAATAATCTAAAATGAGCAGAATATTGATTGTAGTAGTTGGCCTAGAAGGTTGGGTTTTAAATTAACAAAATGAGATATGAAAAGAAAGGGGTAAATTATAAATAAGAGTGTGTGATACCAAGGTGAAATAAGTGAGATTATAAAAACAAGTAATGGTTTTATATAAGTTCAAGGTTCTTAGTTATGAAAATTTTGTGTAAGCCATAGGATAGTCTTTCAAATATTTGAAGATTACTATAATTTTCACAAAATTCTTTTCTTTCCCAGGGGGGGAAATTCCCCAGCTTCTGTGAAAGTTATCTTCCCTTTGTTGTGTCTTCAAGATCTTTTGATTATCATATATTAAAATTTATGTTTTGGCTTGCATTTCTATGAATTACAACACATGTAGAGGTTCATGTAACCAACTAGCACAGTGAGAATACAAAACAGTTCCATTGTCCCAAAAATATTTCCTTGCGCTATCCATTTAAAATCATATCTCCTTTATCCTTAGACTCAGGCAAAGACTGATAGGTATATAATTCACATAATGTCATGTAAATGTCATGTAAATACTAAATGTCGTGAAATATGTAACCTTTTTTGTTAATGTTTATTTATTTTTGAGGGGCAGAGAGGGGAGGACACAGAATCTGAAGCAGGCTCCAGGCTTTGAGCTGTCAGCACAGAGCCATACACGGGGCTCGAACTCATGAGCCATGAGATCATGACCTGAGCTGAAGTCAGACGTTCAACTGACTGAGCCACCCAGGTGCCCCTAAAATATGTAACCTTTCAACACAGACCTCTTTCATTCAGTACAATGTCTTGAAGATCAGTTCAAGCTGTTGCATGTATCAACAGTTTATTCTTTTTTGCCAAATGGTATTCCATTCTATTGTTTATGTACCACTTGTTGAAAGATATGTGGGTTCTTTCCAGTTTTTGGTGATTGTGAACAGAGTTACTATAAAGATTCAAGGGCAGGTTTTTGTATGAACATACATTTTAAATCCTTCAGGGCAAATAACAGGAAGGGAATTATGTCACATGGTTAAGAAAGAAAAAAAAAAAAAAACTTACTGGATAATCCCAACAGTAGAATTGAACTGATGGAGGAAAGAATCAGAAAAACAACTGAGGAAAATTGGGAATAAAATTACTTTTATCAAAGTGTTCTAGTGAGAAATTAAAAGAAAACATTTGAGAAGTCATAACAGCAGACACATGGAAATATCTTTAAAAATGTTAGTTCCTTCTGACACATGACAGATGCAATATATCAATGTTAACACAATCTATTAAAATAAATTATTTCTCTAATTCTCCCTGGTTTAAAAAATCAAAACATTTCTAAAGGAATTTAAGAAATATTTCTATGATACATTAAGGGCTCTCTATGTATATTAATTTATTTTTATTTTATTTCAGGCAAATGGGGATTCTGGTGATCATTTTTCTTAGATTCTTTAAGGCAGTTTAGATACAAAATGTGAGAGACTATATTCTATAAATGTGATGTTTACTAGTATGAATTTTGGCAAATAATGTAATATTATGTCTGTATTTTGGAAAACAGTACAGTCATTTTTTTATTAGTATATAAACTTTATTATTAAATTCAGGTTTTTTCCAACTATAGTTAGGTTTACTGTTCTAACATTCTTATATATATTTCACCTATTTTCCTCTGTTACAGTGAAGGCAGTATTGTTCTAATGCATTTTCTAATAATGTGGTAGCATATATAATGTGTCTGAAAGACCTGTGTGAATATGTGTTCATTTTATAGAGAGTCTTTTATATTTCTGCATTTTAAATACATTTTACCAGTGTTTTGAGTGGTTGTGAGACACTTGGCCACGGCCGAGGTCAACAATAGCACTGAATCTATAGGGTTGGAAACAGGAGCCAGACCTGGCTTCCTGTGCATCAGCATCGTTTGAGAAGGCTTTCTCACCACGAACATTTGCATGATAAATTTATGGACTCTGGCTCTACCAGCTTGATTGAACACATTGCATTTTGCTAAGAACAGCATGTCAACTAGCACAGTCAGCATCCATATACATCTGGGAAAACTGCAACTGTTAGAATTGTGCCATGGGAGTGAAGACAAGAAAAGCTTTGTCAGCTGTCAGTTAGACATTTTCCTTCACTATCTATTTTATAGGTGATGAATGAAAAGTGTTGCTAATATTCAATGCGGTATTTCATATATTACTCTTTAGACTCTGATTTCTCCACAGGTAAAGAGACAGGTCAAAAAAAAAAAAGGCAAAAAGATAGGAAAAAAATAGTTGCTTTTAGTCCTAATACTTGAGTAGACAAGAAGCAAGAGAATAATTATGAGCATAATAAAAAGTTTGTGTGAGAAAGCAGCTGGAGGTTGGTTGGCAGAAAGCAAGGCTTATGGCAATGATTCACTTTAGAAAAGATCATTAGTTCCTCTGTCACCCACAAAAAAGCGGCAGGATTTTCTCTAACAATGATATTTTTCCATTATCTGAAATAATTGCATGATTTCGACCCAGGTCTGAAGATTTCAGGAGTTTGTCCACAGGGAATTTTGTTTGAGAGTCAATTTTGCTCTATTCTCCATGTAATTTAGACAGAAATTTTTGTCTCAAAGATTAAAAATATTCATTTGAACTTTCAACTTAATTTTCCCAGATGTAAACTGCTTTGAAAGTAGATTTTGAAAATCTGAGGTGAATGGTCAAAATAACTAGAAATAAGAATATAAATTTGTTGGAATGCATTAAAAAAAACTAAATGAAAAGAAAATTGAGGAGGTATTTGCTTTGTCTATTCCAGAAGGGCATCAGTTATCTTGTTAGTGTTAAACAGGGACATGATCTTACTGTAGAATTGGATGAGTGATTTAGAATAGCTATTTAGCAGTTTGATGTGGTCACTGCGACATCACTGATTTTGTTTCTAGACACTTTGATGCAACCTGCAAAGGAAATCATTATGCTTGAAGTCCTTAGTACCAGTGACTAGTCATACTGCTTTAGAATGAGGTGGGACATGAGGACGAGACAGGGCTCAAGAATGTGTAGAGACTGAGACATGTGGTAAGATGAAGAAAAGGCACAATGCTTTGGTGATTATATAAAGTTGCAAGTTTCAAGTGAGGTTGCATGCTGTAGTTGGGTCACAAATGTCTGATGCATCCTCGGTTATTAAACAAAACATTCTAAATCCATGACATTGCTTTTTTTTACTGCAGGTATCACAGATTGCTTCGCTCTGTATAACTCTCGCTGTTGTGGAATGACTGCAACTGACAAGTGTATATGTTTCCCCAGTTTGTTCATGAATGCTTTTGGAAAGGAATTCATTCCCTAGTCATGAGATCAGCTTGCTTATGTTTGTATTCTCCTAGAATAAAGGTGTCATTTAAATCCATTGACGTATCCCCCATTGAAGATTCATAAAAGAAGACAGTTGTAAACTTAGAGGGAAGGCACTATGCCAAGATATCAAAGTCAACATTAGAGCACAGTTCTATTGAGATCATGGTCAGAAAAGGAAAAGAAAATTGCTGGAAGGCCAAGCCAGTGAATATATTAATAGAGCCAAATCAAAAATTAGTATTTAGAGAAAAGGTCAAAATTGACATAGAAAGAAAAGGATGTGTTGGACAAGGTATCCAGATGTCAAACTGCATGAGAATGGAATAGGGATCCTTTAGATTGGGTCCAAAGACTACTTCTGTGACACTTTCTTTTACAGGCCTAGTCTGCCATTCCTAAGGTTTTCCCTTACTAGGAATTGAAGCAAATAAATTGCTGGTTTGGAGGCTTTATGCCATTCAGATCTCCTTAGGGACAGATTTGTATCATATTAGAAGTTCCTTTCTACTGCTTTCCTGAAGTAAAAGTTCAGTAACGAAATACATTTGCAAACTCTTAGAATAAATTGATCATGAGGCATTCTGGGTGAATTGTTTACTTGAGGAAAATAAATCACTGTAAATACTAAAGTTTCCAAACATTTTATTCATTCTACCTCTTTTTCTGTCTCCCTCTTCCACATCAATTTTTATCCCTCTTTCTGTTAAACTCACAATTCAAATATCGCTTTCCTTTAAGATTTATGATCTTTCAGACTCTTCATATGTGGAGTAATTTGTACTGTATTCTATCCCTGCCTTAAAGGAAGTCCCATGTTTTTAAAGCCTTGCAGGAATAGCAAGCAAAGGAAAAAGAAGCTTTATTTTTTTTTTTTTTACTTAGGTAGAATAGGTCCTCAAAGCTCACATAAACTTCAGCCCTGTATACAAAGGTAGTAAATTATAGAGGAGAATGAAGAGAAAGACCCCACTTGTAACAACAAGAACATTTGCCTAAAAAAAACCCTTGAAATAGATAGCTAATCTTAAAATGGTAGGTGTCAAATATTTTTCTTTATTAGTAGGAGTACCGTTATTATTATCCCCACTTGATAGATGTTGACTACTTAGTCACATAGGGACACATTAGCACGAATTACCCAGATAGTCCTGTCATAGCTAGATTTAGACTCAGACACCAGGTTTTCTCTTAACCTCTATGCTCCCCTGCCCAACTTTCATTCAATAGTTATTGGGAGTCTCGTGCTGTTCCCAGTATTTTTGCACATGGTGATGGTTAAAAATCTTCAGAGAATCCTAGGGAATAAATGCTAATATTATTCTCATTTGCCAGATAAGTGAACTAAGACATAAAACTAATATATACTAAATAGGAATACAAGCTAAGAGAATTTGGTTCCAGAGTCCTGACAACCTTAACCTTCAGAAGGCTGGTCTTTAAAAGTGGTATTTCAGGGTGCCTGGGTGGTGCAGTCGGTTAAGCGTCCGACTTCAGCCAGGTCACGATCTCGCGGTCTGTGAGTTCGAGCCCCGCGTCAGGCTCTGGGCTGATGGCTCAGAGCCTGGAGCCTGTTTCCGATTCTGTGTCTCCTTCTCTCTCTGCCCCTCCCCCGTTCATGCTCTGTCTCTCTCTGTCCCAAAGATAAATAAACGTTGAAAAAAAAAAAAATAAATAAAAGTGGTATTTGGTTTTTGAACAAATGAGAACATATCTAATATGAATTTGGCATGGAAAAAATTGAAATAAAGTTATACAGTCCCTCTCTTTAAGGTGCTCACCATCTAATAAAAACAATAATTGTAGAGAACATTTGGAAAAAGTGTTAGGTGGGGAAAAAAATCAGTCTTGAAATTTGCATACACATTCTAGAAGGGATCTTTGAGTACAGTTGTTAGAATCTAGTAGTTGGGAAAATATTATTTGCTAACATGCCTTTTTTACATTTAAAAAGTAAATTATTATGCCTTAAATATCTTTAATTCCACTCCAAAATTCTTTGACTTATCAGGAAACATGTAAGTATGAGGAATTGTTGACACAAGTGCTTTGAGAGTTGAAAATATTGGATTAATCATTACTCTTATTTAATAAGGAACATGAAGAAAAAAGTAAATTTTTAAATTAATTTTCATTAAGTTTATTGTATTTATATTTATTTTCTATCTTGTCATTTAAAATGTTGAGTTTACATAGCTTTTAATTTTAAATTTTTTAGATAAAAAAGAATAAGAATATGTCATAGCAATTCACTTTCATTTTTTAAAATTTTTAAAAAAGTTATTTATTTATTTTTGAGAGAGAGAGTGAGAGCAGAGGAGGGGCAGAGAGGAGAATTCCAAGCAGGCTCCTTGTGGTCAATATAAGGAGGTGGGGCCCAAACTTGAATGGTGAGATCATGACCTTAGCCAAAACCAAGAGCTGGACACTTAACCGACTGAGCCACCCAGGCACCTTGAGTCATAGCAATTTTTAAAAATAATTAGTTAAGGGGTGGCTCAGTCGGTTAAGTGCCCGACTTGAGCTCAGGTCATGATCTACTGGTTTGTGAGTTTGAGCCCTGCATTGGGCTCTGTGCTGACAGCTCAGCTTGGAGCCTAGGGCCTGCTTCGGATTCTGTCTCCCTCTCTCTCTGTCTCTCCCCCACTTACACTCTGTCTCTCTTTCTCTCCAAAATAAATAAACATTAAAAATTAATAATAATTTGTTGATTGTAACTTCATGGGTCTAGCTCTAATCAACTCAAAAGACTTAAACATCCTTAGATGCATATCTAAAAGTTACTATTTTTCCTTATTAAAAACAAATAAACTGAAAAGTTTACTCCAGATTCATAATCAGAAACTTGATTTTCCCTGTTACTTTCAAATAGCAGTGATCATTGTTAGATTTAACTTCAGCATTATAAGGATAAAAAGCACTAACTTCATGCTACTGCTATATTAGCTCAGAGATTAATAATCAGTTAGAGCCTGTGTCTTTGAGAAAGACCTCTTCATTGAGTGATACAAATTCTACTGATTCCTGAAGCCATTATAATTTAATAACTACCATTATTTTTTCCTTATGGGACATCACCTCAGTAAAAGATATTGTTCCTGCACACAAGGCTGCCTCTTCCTAAATAATATGGCTGTTCAAGTACCTGTATTTCTGGTTATTAATGTGGCTTAACATTGTACATATTTCTATATTAACATATTAAAATAGTTACACAACCTGCTTAGGTAAACTTAAAGCTTCTGAGAACCAATGATAGCAGATTAATACACATTATCATTTAAGGACCTTTGATGTTCCAGATGAGTTGTTGGATGTATTACCTCTAATCCCCCAAACAACCATGCTAGGTGAGAAAACCGGAGAAGCAGAGAAGTAAACTAGCCAGAGACACTGATGTTTTCATATAACTTGCTGTGAGTTTGAAGTCTGTACATGACATCCTATCGATGCTCATAAATAGGAGATATAATTTTTATTTCTGGCCTCAACTGAAGTTATTAGAAAATAGATTAATTCCAGGGCGCCTGGGTGGCGCAGTCGGTTAAGCGTCCGACTTCAACCAGGTCACGATCTCGCGGTCCGTGAGTTTGAGCCCCGCGTCAGGCTCTGGGCTGATGGCTCAGAGCTTGGAACCTGTTTCCGATTCTGTGTCTCCCTCTCTCTCTGCCCCTCCCCCGTTCATGCTCTGTCTCTCTCTGTGCCAAGAAAAATAAATAAACGTTGAAAAAAAAAAGAAAAAAAAAAGAAAAAAAAAAGAAAGAAAAAAAAAAGAAAATAGATTAATTCCATAAAGCTGCTTTCCAGATTTCATGGAAATGTGAGAATAGGAAAATGGAGAGAATGCACACACACACTCACTTTTCAGATTTTGGAATAACAAAAAGGGATACTAAATATTACATCACAGAAAGTTACATGAGTTCTAAAATATGTCTCTATATGAAGAGGGATGGGTTGCCCAAACCATATACTAAGAGCTAGAGGCTTTTATTTATATTGGCATGTAAGTTGTTTTGGTATTCCAATGTTGATATAATGAAATATTAAGCTATATTCTAATAAGCCCATAATGTTAATAAGATACCTAACTTTCAGTCCTGCCCTTATCATAAATATGTGATCAGGTAAGTCTCCTAATTCCCAGAACCTCAAGTTTATCATGTGTAAATGAAATTATCAATTAGATGATTTCAAGCCCATCCTTACCTTAAAAATCTTGATTTTATTAGAATAATTGCTAGTGAGTGTCTGGATTCATTTAGAAAATGTGTATACATTGAGACCAAAACTGGTGAGTCCTGGCTAGAAATCATGTTCACTATTTGCTATATATTTATTATTGAGATTACATATTCGGTTAATAAAAGTCTCTTAACAGATGAGATTCCTGAGTCAGCCTTGCATATAAAGATTACTGACTATCTCCAGGGAAGGAGATTGCCAGGAACAAGATCCCTGCATCCTTGAACCTACTATGGTCACAAGTTTCCATGGGTTATATACACAGAGGACATATCAGTTTCCTTTTATGACTAGCTAGAATTTGGCCAGGGATGGCAAAGTTAGATGCAGTCAGGGGTCAGGCAGATGATGAAAGGGCCAGATACATAACATTTGGAAGTGGAAGGCTTATGGAAATCCAGGAAACACATGATCTATGAAGATATTAAAGGAAAAGTTTAATTTTAAGACTACAGCATCGATCCTGAACTCATCTCCTCCCATGGACATTCAGGGTCTACAGCTACATATGGAACAATTTCCTATCAAAATCCTAAAGCCTGGCTGAGCAACTAATAGGCATCTGGCAAAGGAGGAGAAAGCCACATCAAAGCAGATAGGAGAAGCTGGCACACAATCCCTCCATAAACCCCACCCCTGCCACAGCACCTTGGAAGGCTCCCAACAGGACTGTGTCTGAAGATTTACAAGACATTAGCAATCTGAGAAACTCTTCTTAAAAGGCTCATGTTCTCCAACTCACCCGCCCCAGGGCCCAACTCAGAGGGAGCCAATTGCACCCAAACTTAAAATGAAGTAGACTCACCTGCTTATATTAAAACCTCAGCCTGAAGAGCGGGAATCTAACTTAACACACACATCTAAGAGCTTGCTGGAACACTCTGTGGACAGAGAATGGTGGTTGCCATCTTCACATTTCCCCTTGGCTGTGCTCCAGAGCATCACTATCCCTAGGATGCAAACCTTTACATGCATCTAGCTCCCTGATTCTTGCAGCTGACACCCAGGGAGTACCTCTTGATCACCTGGCACTGGAGGCCAGGGAGCTTGCATTCCTGGTCACATGGGACCAAATTAATTGGTGTCACTCAGAAAGAAGCTCTTAACCTTGTCTGGCACCCTGATTTTGTGACTGCTGCCAGGGGGACACTACTACATCGTTGGGCTCTGCTGACCAGCAGGGCTTTTGTTTGTGAGTCATGAAGATAGTAACCAGTGAAAAAGTTCTTAAACATCTACAATTCCCAGGGCTCAGCAAGAGGCAACAAGCTCAGGAGATCAGTGTTTCTGCAAAGGAGGCCTATTAGCTGGTCATTAAGGCTGTAGCCTGTGGGGAGGTTTCTGATGAAAAGTCCATCTGACACCTGACTGTAATTCCATCCAGAGACCTTAGAGGGTGGGTGCTGTCCTCATATTCACCCTCCGCCATGATTCACAGCCCCAGTGTCTAGGAGAGTGGCTTTGCATACACCTGCTGCCTGGTTTTTGTGGCTAATGCCACAGTTACTCCAAGGCTATCATGGACTAATAGTCATAATTCTTTTGACCCTCCTCACATCAATAAATTTGTTCTATGTCTTTTCTTAAATAAAAGTCTCTTGATGGGGTGCCTGGGTGGCTCAGTTAGTTGAGCATTTGACTCTTGATTTCAGCTCAAGTCATAATCCCAGAGTAGTGGGATCCAGCTCCAAATTGGGCTCTGTGCTGATAGTGCATAGCTTGCTTGAGATTCTCTTCACTCCCCCTGCCCTTGTCCCTCCCCTGCTTGAACACACAAACACACACACACACACACACACACACACACACACGACACAGACACAGACACAGACACTCTCTCTCTCTCTCTCTCTCAAAATAAATAAATAAACTTAAAAAAATTCAAAGTTTCTATTACTGCTGTGCCCAATGGTGTGGGGTGGAAGTTATGCTGTGGCAGTTTCTGGTTCCTTGCCTTAAACAGGCATCTTTCATTTTCTCTTGGAACACTAGCTTTTAGGACTCGGCCACCATACCATCAGGAACACAGGAAGTTTTGTAGAGACTCCTAAGTGGAGAGGAGTTGAGAGTCCCAAATGATAGTCATGGCTCAGATACCAGGTGACAGCCTCCATAACCATATGTGTAAGCCATCTTGGAAGCTGAATTTCCAGCCCCAGTTGACCTTCCCCAGATGACCTTGATATACAGACAAGCCTTCACACTGGCTTCACACTGCCAAAATGCAGTTTCATGGATAAGATTATTTATTTATTTATTTATTTATTTATTTATTTATTTATTTATTTATTTATTTATTT
>NW_024412376.1:120010055-120040863 GCF_014898765.1 Herpailurus yagouaroundi | reverse complement strand
TTTATTTATTTATTTATTTATTTATTTATTTATTTATTTATTTATTTTTGATGCCACATTTTAATAGGGCAGTTTATGATGGAGCAGTACATGACAGGAACAAAACTCTACTGAGTTAGAGAAAGCTCCTGTGCTTTTTTTTAAAAGTATTTATTTATGTTGAGAGAGAGAGAGAGTTTGTGTGAGTAGGGGAGGGGCAGAGAGAGAGAGACGAGAGAGAAAATTCCAATCAGGCTCTGATCTGTCAGTGCAGAGCCCATTCCTGGACTCAATCTCATGAACCATGAGATCATGACCTGCGCTGAAATCAAAAGTTGGATGCTTAGCCCACGGAGACACCCAGGCATCCCTCTTGTGCCTATTTTCTTTTGACTCACTTTACCAGTATTCTAGAAGAAAGATCGTGGGGGAGGATGAAAAGAAAAAAGAGAGAGAGAGTCTACAAAAAAATTATACCTGAATTATTTTTTCATCTATTTATGTCTACACAAAAACACTCCATTGCTTGGCATCCCACCCCATTTTGTGTCTCAGAGAATTTTCTTGCATCCTTCAGAATGTCTTTCGTGAACATTAGCTTTTCTTTTAGGCCTAAATGGGAGAGAGATACCACAGAACTCCCTAGAGACTAGAGTTAAATGTGCTGAACTTTAATGTCTTCCTTTCTTCTTCTTCCTTCTTCTCCTGCTCTAAACTTATTAGCTATAGGTTATATTTTTCCTGATATAAATTATTCCATAAATGGGCCTTATACTATGAGTTTCTTTACACTCTAAGAAGCTATGTAGTGCATGGAAAGCCCTTGGGTTTTGGAATCCCTCTAATCTAGGTTTGATATTGTCTTGTGCCATTTATTATCTCTATGGCATTTGTCATTTAATTAACCTTTCCACAAATCAGGTATTTTTTAATCTGTTAAAAATGTCATCGACAATTTGCTTTGCGGATTAGATAAATGAAAATTAGTTACTGATGACAAAAATTTCCTTGCAAAATTGGGATAAAAATTAAGTAAGAGAATTGATCTAAAGTTCCCAGTATGTTTCAGACAATGATAAATGGTAGTTTTTGTTTTTGTTCATAACAATATTTTCTACATATAAATAATGGTTAAAATGGGACAACAAGGTGACTTCTTTCACAGGATTTATTTTTATTTTGGTATTTTCTATTTTAGAATGGATGAAAATATGAATCACTGAATATGACAACAAACAATAGAATGAAAGATTCATTTGGATTCTGCTATTCAGAAGACTGAATAGCTGATAAGAAATATTCATAAACCTTAATTTTACAATGATGTTTTACAAGAAACTTTTGAGGATTACTAGAAAAGACTCACTCGTGGTAGATAAAGTTAACATATTCTATTTTGAATATCCAATACACTGGCAAGAGGTCCAGCTCTAAATCTGCATTTTAGAGTCTGCTTCCTAAGATCACTCCAGGCATAAATGTGTTATATGGGCTTCCCGGAACAACCATGAAATGGGGGGCTGGAGTGCTTTTGAGATATACATCCAGAAAAAAAAAACCCTGAGAAATCCATGTTTAAGCAGAGGGAGAAGCTAACAAATAGGGTATCAATAGAAGATTCAGCCAGTTCTATAAGGAGCTGCATTTCCTCACTAGAGTGAGAGCTGAGAATGGTCTCACTCCTATTATTCTAAAGTGGGGAAATGCGGGCCCTCAAGGCCTTGAAGAAGGAATCAGAACAATTTCACAATATCTTCTACAATACCCTGCTGGATCCAAAACAATTTTAAGTTATTTATTAGGGTTAGTAACTTTTTTTCAAAACATGTTTCCAAAAAGTAGAAGATAAGTATCTTTGATATGTTAACAGGAAAATACCTAAAAACAAAATTAGAAAACCTAATGTGTTTCTTGTACAACTATAGTGTATATGAAGCAGTTGGCAATGTAATGCAAATATCTGAAAGATTTTTTTTTTGTTTGTTTCCTAAACAAGGGCCCCAGTGATGTACTACACTGTAATTAACACTGAAATTCTGGGAACTACTTTATCATTTCCAGGCATTATAGTTCCAAAGCTGGGAAGTGAACACTGTACATGAGATGATTGATTCCCCATGGATTACAACAGTCTGAAGTTCCCTTCATTATGCAAATTAATAAAATTCAAAGTATACAAAATATATATTAGTCATTGATGATTAATTCATCCATATCTGGGTACTGAAAGGCTGGCTACTTAAGCCACACAGATTTATTTTTTAACCTTTTCAATTTAGAGAGATTTTTGTATATCCACATTCTTTTCATGTATTGGCAAAAATGTTAAGGAAATCCTAAAACTTCCATATGGTATATACCTATACACTGAAAATACTTCAGTCTATATGAATATTTTTTTAAATTTGAAACAAATAGAAGAACCTCTAATGAATATGATTTTATTGTATTATTTTTGAAGAACAGCACAAAAAAATTAAAAAAAACATTTAAAAATACTCTTACATAAAGCTAAAACTATAGTTTTTTCTCTGTATTTTGAAAACAAAAAACAAGTAATAGAAGATTCTACTTTGTAAAAAGTGCGTCTGACACATTTACAATTAATATCTTTAATGGCAGAGGGAAAAAACAAACACACTTCAGCAATATCAGCATATAGAAGCTCAAAGTGGCTAAAGGCAGTCATTCCTTTGAAATGTCCTCTTTTCACAGGGTACCTGCAGGCTTTGCATTTCCTCCAAACTAAGTTTAATATAAAGCAAATCCCACCACAGCTGTCTTCAATCTCTCTAGTAAAATGACCCTGAACTAAGATGATCTTTGGCATTAGCCCCTGTCAAAATGACAGTTCCCCAAACTGAGAAGTCAATTCTCAGGAAAAACAATAGAAAATGTGGTTGGAGGTTAGGTGAAAAATAAAATTTGAAGTGCTAAATGGTACCTATGCACTGAGTAACATCTTAATTATTTTATATAACAAATCTATTCACTGGGATAGTTATAATTTATGACGCTTAGCAAAGTATAATGTCCTCCTTTCCTAAATTTGCTTCAGTGAACCAAAACTAGAATTAGTCCTGTATGTTGTTAACATGCATAACACAAACACAGTCATCCTTTCCTTGTGTTTCTGCTGACAGGGACTGATACTTTCTTGAAGAGATATATCTCTATTTAGACATCTTATTAGACATCTAACTGTATCAATATCTAAATATTAGTAAACTTATGAGACAGTGATATAGATAATTATACCTCAAGTAGAACTAAGGTTTTGGGTTTGTTTGTTTGTTTGTTTAGGTCAGAAAACAGAACTATGCCAGATATAGCTCAGAAAACATACCTATATAAGATTGCCTGAATTAAATTATAACTGAGAACCATAATAAGTGGGTTTGGCAAGCAGTTTCCTGGGCTGTTATTTTATCACTCTCTACCCCTACCTGCCACATAGAGAATAGTCTTAATAATCTAACTATGAAAAAACAAACAAAAGATTGAAGCAATTATTTAGATGATCCAATCTAAAATAAAACATCATTGTTTCATTCTTTTGGTACTTCAAGTGTAATGTGATCAGTGTTTTACATTATTATTGTTATTGTTATTATTAATTTCCTCTTTTACTATTTCTTTTTAATACTATTTTCTGAGAATATCAGTAGATACATTAGAGTTCTGCTAAACATGATGTAAATTCTGGATATCACTTAGATCTAAAATACTTAAGTGTCTGAAAAGAAAAACTAAGGTGATAATACAACTAAGATTAAATTTTGGTATTAGAATCTCAGGAAGTAACATAAATTAGAAAAAAAAACTTTAAAAATCATTTTTTTTCTTTTATAATCATAAATGACATTTATTTCTGAGGAAAATAAATAACTAATCTAGAGTAATGAACATGTCCTAAATACTTTTAAAAAAATACTATGTTTCCATCTATCACAACATATCATATTAATTTTTTTTGCATGTTATCTGTATTATTGAAACATTGGTATTACATCTCCCTATATTTTATTTCATCATAACATTAAAACAATCTTATTAGAAAATGATGTAAACATGATGCAACGTAAATAGTATAAGAGCAGGCTTCCTTCTCTGCCTGTGATTTCTATAACTGTGATTGAGAACTGTGAAGAGTATTTTTCTCACAAGGATAGACATCAAGAAAGTTATCCTTTGCTTTCTTTCACAGATGAAATCTGTTTTCCATGACTGTTTCCTTCATAATGGACTTTCTATTTATCGATTTTTTTACAATCTGCTTAGTGTAGAAAAGGACTACAGCAACTAGATGCCTAGGTGTCAAAGGTAGAAAAACCAATCTGGGATACACTTCTGGAGGCTGCAGTCCACTCATACAGTTGGGGAACAAAGTCAGTCTCCGCCTGAATTCCCATTCTGGGAGTGGAGACACACTGAGTTCAAAGATCTCTTACTCTTACAATTGTGTGGAATGTTTTCAACTACTCTCCCATCCTTGGTAATATGAGAAAAAGGATTGTAATTTCCTTTCTACTTCTCTGAGTCAACTGCAAAGCCTGTATCTTCCAACAAGATGGGAAACAGCAAGCACTCTCTGTAAGCAATGGGATTCCCTGGAGGCAGCATGGGGCAGCGAAGAGGAGCATGTTGCTCCAGTGGTATTCAACCAAGTTCAAATCCTGCCTTTATAGGCTATGATATATCAGAAGCCAAGTGGCCACTAAAATAGGTTAATAATAATGCCAGTTTTTTTTTTAATTTCAAAACCAGACAAAGACACCATTAAACAGGAAGAATTCCAGGCCAATATCCCTCTTGTACATGGATGCAAAAATTCTCAACAAGATACTAGCAAATTTAATCCAGCAGTAAATTAAAATAATTATTCACCATGATCAAGTGGGATTTATTTCTAGGCTGCAAGGATGGTTCAATATTTGCAAATCAGGGGCGCCTGGGTGGCGCAGTCGGTTAAGCGTCCGACTTCAGCCAGGTCATGATCTCGCGGTCCGTGGGTTCGAGCCCCGCGTCAGGCTCTGGGCTGATGGCTCGAAGCCTGGAGCCTGGTTCTGATGCTGTGTCTCCCTCTCTCTCTGACCCTCCCCCGTTCATGCTCTGTCTCTCTCTGTCCCAAAAATAAATAAAAAACGTTGAAAAAAAAATAAAAAAAATATTTGCAAATCAATCAACATGATACACCACATTGATAAAAGAAAAAAAGAACCATATGATCCTCCCAGTAGATGCAGAAAAAGCATTTGACAAAATACAGCATTTATTCTTGATAAAAACCCTCAACAAAGTAGGGATAGAGTGAACACACCTCATCATTTCAAAGGCCATATATGACAGGCCCACAGTAATATCCTCAATAGGGAAAAACTGAGAGCTTTTCCTCTATGATCAGGAACAAGGCAAGGATGTCCACTCTCACCATTGTTATTTAACATAGCCTCAGCAATCAGACAACAAAAAGAAATAAATGATATCCAAATTGGCAAGGAAGAAGTCCAACTTTCACTATTCACAGAGGACATGATACTCTGTATAGAAAAACTGAAAGACTCCACCAAAAAATTACTATAGGTGGTACATGAATTCAGCAAAGTCGCAGGATATAAAATCAATGTGCGGAAGCTGGTTGCATTTCTATAAACTGATAACAAAGCAGGAGACAGAGAAATCAAGGAATCAGTCCCATTTACAACTGCATCAAAAACCATAAGATACCCAGGAATAAACCTAACCAGTTTATTTTTACAGAAGTAAAGATCTGTAATATGAAAACTATAGACTGCTCATGAAAGAAATTGAGGATGACACAAAGAAATGGAAAACCCGTCCATATACATGGATTGGAAGAACAAATATTGTTAAAATATCTATTATTGCCCCAAAACAATCTAAATATTTAATGGAATCCCTATCAAAATACCACCAGCATTTTTCACAGAGCTAGAACAAACAATACTAAAATATGTATGGAACCAAAAAAAGACTCCAAATAGCCAAAGCATCTTGAAAAAGAAAAGCAAAGCTGGAGGCATCACAATTCCACACTTCAAGCTATATTACAAAGCTGTAGTCATCAAGACTGAATGGCAATGGCACAGATCAGAAGCACAGATCAATAGAACAGAATAGAAAACCCAGAAATGGACCCACAACCGTATGGCCAACTAATCTGCAACAAAGCAGGAAAGAATATCTGATGGAAAAAAGTCTCTTCAACAAATGGTATTGGGAAAACCGGACAGCAACATGTAGAACAATGAAACTGGACCAAACTCTTACACCATACACAAAAATAAATTCAAAATGGTTGAGAGACCTAAATATGAGACAGGAAACTATAAAATTCCTACAGAAGAACACAGGTGTTAACCTCTTTGACACTGCCCATAGCAACTTCTTACTAGACATGTCTCTGGAGGCAAGAAACAAAAGCAAAATGAAGTATTGGGACTTCCTCAAGATTAAAAATCTTCTACATAGTGAAGGAAATAATCAACAAAACAAAAAGGCAACCCACAGAATTGGAGAATATATTTGTAAAAACATTTATGATAAAGACTTAGTATCTAAAATCTATAAAGAACTTATAAAACTCAACACCAAAAAAAAAAAAAAAATCAAATAATCCAGTGAAGAAATGGGCAGAAGGCATGAATAGACATTTTTACAAAAAAGACATCCATAGGGCTAACCGACACATGAAAAAATGCTCAACATCACTCGCCATCATGGAAATACAAATCAAAACTATGAGATATCATCTCACACCTGTCAGAATGGCTAAAATTAATAACTGAGGGAACAACAGATGTTGGCAAGGCTCTAAAGAAAGGGACCACTGTGAAAAACAACATGGAGTTTCCTCAAAAAGTTAAAAATAGAGCTACAGGGACTTCTGGGTGGCTTGTTCAGTTAAGCATCTGAGTCTTGATTTTGACTCAGGTCATGATCTCACCATTGTGAAATTAAGCCCCATGTTGGGCTCTGTGCTGACAGCACAGAGGGTGTTTGGGATTCTTTTTCTTCCTCTCCCTCTGCCCATCCTCCACTCATTCTCTCTCTCAAAATAAATAAGTAAACATTAAAAAATCTGCATATGACTGAAATCATATGGTATTTGTCTTTGACTGAATTATTTCACTTGTATTATATTCTTTAGCTCCATACATGTCATTATAAATGGAAAGATTTCATTCTTTTTTATAGCTAAATATCATTCCACTGTGTGTGTGTGTGTGTGTGTGTGTGTGTGTGTGTGTGTATGTATATATCTCACTTCTTTATCCATTAATCAATCAATGGACACAGGTGGTTCCATAATTTCGCTATTGTAAATAATGCTGCCATAAACATGGGGGTGCATGAATCCCTTTGAATTAGTGTTTTTGTATTCTTGAGATAAATATGCAGTAGTGCAATTGCTGGATCATAAGGTATTTCTATTTTTAACTTTTTGAGAAAACTTCATACTCTTTTCCATAGTGGTGCACTAGTTTGTATTTTCACCAACAGCACTCAATTATTCCTTTTCCTCCACATTTTCAACAAAACCTGTTGTTTCTTGTGTTGTTTATTTTAGCCATTCTGAGTGGTATGAAATGATACCTCATTGTAGTTTTTTACTTGCATTTACCTGATGATAAGTGATGGTGAATACCTTTTCACGTGTTTATTGCCCATCTGGATGTCTTTGGAAAAATATCCGTTCATGTTTTCTGACCATTTTTCTTAAATGTTCATTTATTTTTGAGAGAGAGAGAGAGAGAGAATGAGTGGAGGAGGGGAAGAGAGAGAGGGAGACACAATGTGAAGCAGGCTCCAGGCTCTGAGCTCTCAGAAGAGCCCAACATGGGGCTCGAACCCACAAACCACAAGATCGTGACCTGAGCCGAAGTCAGATGTTTAACCAAATGAGCCACCCAGGCGCTCCTTTAAGTTTTGTGGATTGTTTCCTTCACTGAGCAGCAGCTTTTTATTTTGATATAGCCCCAATAGTTTATTTTTGCTTTTGTTTATCATGCTTTAGTAGACATATCTAGAGAAAAGTTGCTATGGCTAATGTCAAAGAGATTACTGCCTATTCTCCTCTAGGATTTTTAATGTTTCAAGTCCTTACATTTAGGTTTTTCATCCATTTTGAATTTATTTTTGTGTATGGTATAAAAAAGAGGTCCAGTTTCTTTCTTTTGTATGTTGTGGTCCAGGAGAAGAAACATCCTGTGGCGGGTAAAGATGTATATTTCTCTTTCCTTCCCTCAAAACACATGCTGAAACTCCAGAAAAAGGATATCTAGTGTGATATTAATTCATAGATCACTTCTACATAGAGTCAAGCAAATATGCAGCATTTATTTAAAAAGGATAGCAACCTATCATACTTTTCTAATTTTATGTGGGTGTTGAAAGCTGGCATTCACTAGCCTTTTCCTGTTATGTCATAGTAGATTGTAATTTTCAAAAGACCAGGGACTTTGTCTTTCATAAATTGCTTAGAACTTGATTCTTACAGCAGTGACTCATCAGTAATTATGTGTTGCCAGGAGGGAGAATTAGAAGAGATTCTATCTAATTTTTCCTTACAGTGCTTAGTGATGTGTCCAGTAAATAGTAAATAAATAGTATTTATAATTATGCTTACTATACACTAATAAATAAATAGTATTGTAATTGTATTTATTATACAGTAATACAAATAACAGTATTTAATAATTGGCTCTTATAATACCTGGATACTTGTAATTTGCCTCAATTGTTTCATCTACCAAAAGGGTATTATAATAATATCTACCTCATAGCAGCATTATGAGAGATAAAAGAGAATATAAAGTTTTCCAACTTTCAAAACTATGACTACCACATAATATGCACTAGATGAATGTTAGAATTTTTTATTATTGTATCTTTTATCTCATTTTATTATTGTATCTTTTATCTCATAATTAACATTACTTTTTTTTCCAAAAAAAATCTTCAAAGTTTTTTTCATCAAATTTTATTTATTTTTCAAAATCTAATGCTTCTTGGTTTTCAATATAGTAGACCTCTCTTAACTTTACTTGCTGGTGTAGGTGTTGATAACACTATAATTTTCCTTTGGAGACTCCAAATCCTCCCTCATACTCCAAGTGAGTTTGGGTCTTATTTCATTCATGACTGTAAAAGATACAACATCCAGGTCTGGATGGAGAAAATTACTTCTTTGGATTTTGCCAATTTGTGTGTGTGTGAGGGGAATGATTTGCTCTATTTGGACCCTGCTATTAAATTGGTAATCTTTCTGTTTCTCTGTGTTGTCAGCTGCTGAGCCTGACGAAGGAGCCAATATAAACTCAAAGCTGAAAGACACAGAGGACAAGACCTGATAACATCTGATTACCTAAAGCCATGTGAACTCCAATGAATTTCATTGTTTTGTTTTACTCCAAGGTCAGTAAACTTTTTCTGTAAAGGGATAGATGGTTAATATTTTACACTTTGTGCACCATATGGTTTCAGGTGCAACTATTCAACTCTGTTGATGGACATGGCTGCGTTGCAATTCAACTTGATGTGCAAAAACAAGTGTTAGGGTAAATTCGGCCCATAGACCATAGTTTATCAATTCTTGCATCATCCTGACCAAATCAAGATTTTTAGCTGGCAAACTAAGTGGTTTTAACAAATACCCATGTGCCAACAATGGATTAGTAGAGTTTTAGGCCAGAAAACTGAAAATCATTCTATATTCCTTTTCCTGATTCCTCTATATAATAAAACAATAAGGTGTAGAGAATGCATTTCTCTCAAATGTTTTCTTTATCTATTCATCTTCCAAACTCACTTCTAACTTGTCTTTCTAAATCACCATTATCTACTGTTTGGAGTTGTACAAAAACTTTTTACATATTTCTTTGTGTCTAGGATTGACTCTTCCAATTATTTTCTACATTAAAGGCTCTATGATATTTCTGTAATGCATATCTTGGCATATCAAACTCATATCCAAGTGAACTTCTATGAACCTTCAACTTGGTTATATCTCCTGTCATAAAACGTCATTTGATTTATATACTAAGTCATTGTTCTTGTTGCTAGAATATAAATTCCATGAGAGCCAAAGTAATCTTCTTGCTCATGGCTTTGCTTAGTTATCTATACATGCACCTGTTATAAAATGGATATGCAATTTATATTTCTGAAGAGAAGAATAAGTGATTCATCAGAGAGAGTAAAGATTAAAATAATCCATATTTTTCTTGAATAAAGACAAACTTCAACGATATATAGCTTCTGCATTTATAAAGCAAATAAGTCCTGTAAATACATATTTACTATTGTATGGTAAGCTCTTAGTTTTCTTCTGGGACAACATTAGCAAAATTTTATTGGAATGAAAACAAGAGTGCTTTTTTAAAAATTATTTTTTCAAGTAACTAATATTCCAATTGTCTGTCTATTCCCCTTGACTTCCAAAATTGACACATTTTTCAATGTCCAGTTTGAGTCTAGATTCTCTTTATCTTTCTAATCAAGTACCTGTAAGTATACCCTGCTATTTATGGTATTTATTTTCTGTGTCATACATTTGTATACTTCAAATTGTACATACATTTAAATTGCTACAACTTCTTTCTGTGTGCATTTCTCTGATGGCCATGAACAATGAATGCTGCCAGAAACTGAGGAACATATTTTACTTTTTTTTTTTTTGAAATCACTAATTTCAGTACAGAGTAATGTACATAGAAGATATTCACCAAATTCCTACTAAATGAGCATCCTTCAAGGGAAACAAAAAAATGGATGATCATAAAATTACATCTGGAAGGAACACCATGCCCAGAAAATCATCTAATGACTGCACATAGAATTTTTGCTAGCATTATGATGAAGGAAACAAGTGTATTACAAAAGCATAAAACACAGCATATGGTTGGTTTATACTTCGGATCACTGACTTGGTATCTTGGTGTGGAGAAATTATTTGATGATAAACTAATAGCACTTTTCACATCTTTGTTTGATCTTCCAACAGGTTTAATGATATGAATTACAGGAAAAGTGTTCAGGTAACTTTCTTCTACATCATGAGGATGTTTTATTAAAAAATATTTAGCTACATTAAAAGCTAAATGCTATAAACAGAATATGGAAGACTTGTTAGGATAAAAAACAATAATAATATGTTCAAAACCAATAATAAAATGTCAATTTCAAATCCTTTTTAAAATTATACAGTCTAAAAGCATTAAAACTGACTCCAGAGGAAATCAATACTAAAACACTAATACAAATGAACAAATTAAATGAGAATTTAATAAAGAATTACCCTTAATAAAGCCTCTGTGTCCAGAATTTATTTATCAAAAATAAAAGAAATAACACATAATTTCCTTAATATATAAATTGACCCAAAACAGAAAACAGAAAACAAAACCTAGAAATTAGTTTTTACAAAGCTAGCATTAACTTTAAAAAATGCTTGTGCCTAAGTATGTCCATTCACACATACACCAAATTAATATCACTTAAAAATATGAATGCAGAAAATCTAGTAACAAAAACACAACAGATATTAAAATTGACAGGTGGTCTCAGGAAAGTAAGATTTTTACCTCATGTCATGTGGTCCAATAAAGAAAAACAATAATAATAATGATAAAAAAAATATCATATAATTGAGGAAAAACCCACAAACGATTAAATGTCTATACCTACTTAAGCATTAGCATGTAACTGGTATAAATATAATCAGATAATATGAATGCATTGATTTGAAAGAACAAATTTAACAAAATCTAAACTATAATATGTATATTTAGTCTTATTCCACTCCTCCATACTTCATTTATTTTTCTTTTCCAGAATTAATATTTTGGCTGGAATTAACACTATTGTCATATATGTGGATAAATATCAGATGTTTAGTAAGCATAATGAGCATATATATCATATATGTAGATAAATATCAGATGTTTAATAAGCATAAATGAGGATCTTAAGCTTGGTAAAATATAGTCTTTTCAAAAGTTTCTTTACCATTCTCACACCTGTTTCATCTAGTCCTGTAGGTAAACTTTAGAAACTAAGATAACTTTACCAGATTCTGAAAAATCATTTCCCTGAAATGATTGATATTGCTTTGACTTAATAGCATACTGGGAAGAATTAAGGTGTTTAAATATTGAGTTGGCCATACATTAAAGTATTATTTTAATTTTGTTTCTTTTATATAGTTGAGTAAATATTAATAATTTCTATATATTTCTTATTAAATTTATTCCTAGGTAGTATGTATAAACACATATTTCCTACTATGAATTTCTTATATTTCTTTAATCTCATTATGATTACATATAAGAAAAATACTTGATTGTTACTGATCTTGTAATTAGCCATCTTATATACTTTATTCATTCTTATCAGTTTAAATAATTACTATGACTTTGAAAGTGAGAAACTTGATCCTTTCTAATATCTATCCATTGGTGTACTTTTTAGTTTTATTTCCTTATTTAATTGGCAATTATATCAAATTTAAAATTCAATAATAGTTAATAATAACTGGCATCCTAATCTATTTTTTTTAATTTAAAGGTATCCTTCTAATATTTTGCTATAAACATGACATACAGTATGAATCTCACAGATGTGCTCTGCTAAAACAAAGCTTTATTTCTATTCTATGGTTGTATTGTTGTATGGTTGTTTATCTATGGTTAATAAATTATTATTAACTTTCATTTTGAATACTTAATTTTAGCATTGTTTTATACAATGGAGGTAATCATATAGTCCTTCTGCTTTAATATTTCAATAAATTGAAATGCACTTATAGGTTTCTTAATGTTGAGCCATTCTTATATTCCTAAAATAAATATTTTTGACTAAAAGCTTTATTGTCTTTTAAATTTTCATTTGGCATAATTTCAGACTTACAGAAAAATTGACATAATAGTATTAACAGTTACTGTAAACTAAAATTCCTGATAAATGCTTTAATGGTGTCTCCTTAGAATAAGATGGAATGAGGCAGACATGGTATCCCTTTATCCTCATGTACATTTCAGTGTGTGTTTCCAAAAGAAGCAGTCTCATGCTTCTACAAAACCCATGAATTAAAGAAATAAAAAACACAGGAAATTAGAAAATATTTTGAAATGAATGATTATACTAAAATATGTCAAAATTGTGAGAAATTTAGTGTTTTTACAGATCTATAAAAGAAATATTTATATTTTGCATACTTTTGTCAAAAAAGAGAAGTACAAAATCAGCAATCTAAGCATTCACAAGAGGCTAGACAGGCAGGAATATATTAAAGCTAAAGCAAAAGGAAGAATGGCAACAATAAAAATAAAAACAGGGGTGCCTGGGTGCCTCAGTTGGTTAAGTGTCTGACTTTGGCTCAGGTTATAATCTCACAGTTCATGAGTTCAAACCCTGCATTGGGCTCTCTGCTGTCAGCACAGAGCCTGCTTCAGATCCTCTGACCCCCTCTCACTTCCCCACCCGCATTTGCTCTTACTCTCAAAAATTAAGGAAAAAAAATTAAAAAAATAGATATTAAAGGCAGAGAGAAGAGAAATTTAAAATTTTGTTTTTGAAAAGATGAATATATATGTTTAACACATAGATTGAAATTTTTAAAAAATGCCAATATCAGAATTTTAAAAGTAACATCTGTACAGACTGTGCAAAGTGTGTTGTCTATTTTCCAAACTGTTTTTTTTCTAGATGTCTCGTTTTTATTGATTTGTAACTTAATATGCTTGTGCTCAGAGAATATACTCTCTGTCATTTTAAAGCTTATAAATTTATTAAGACTTGATTTAGAGCCCATAGTATATTCTATCTGGGTGAATGTTTCATAAGAATTTGAACAAATGTGTATTTTGGAGCTATTCAATTATAACCACACACACTTTTTTTTTTTTCAATTCTTCTATATACTTGATCTTGGGGTATTCATTCTATCAACTGCTGTTAGAAGGGTGTTAAATTCTCTTTAGATTATAGATTTGTCTGTTCTTTCTTTAGTTATTTTGAAATTTTACTTAATATATTTCGAAGTTACGTTTTTAAGAGCATACACATTTAAGATTGGTTTGTCTTCTGGATCGAATTGTTTCTTTACCATTATGAAATGTTTCTTCTTATACCTGGTAGTGGTTTTTCCTCTGAAGTCTACTTTGGCTGACATTCAAATCAGATTTCTTACACTTCTTTATCCTCAGGTCTTCTCCTTCTAATCAAATGGAGTAATAAGGGCTAGAATTATACTTTTGCCTTGAGCAATTAAAAAATATGAGATAAAATATACCTATAATAGTTCTCAGACACTAAACTTTAGGGAGGATAGGACAGTAACCCCTGAAAGAGAAGGGGGGATAAAAAGGTACAAGCCCTATGGTTAATCCATCTTTCTGCCTTTTCTACCATCAGCATAATTTTTCTAAGACTAGATTAATAAACCTATATTCACAAAAGCAGAGAGATTAATTTTTTCTACATAAGAAAAATACCAAAATGAGTTAAATTAGTGAAAAACTATTAGAAATACAATTTTATATAGCAAAGGGTAAGTATCTTTTGACTGTAAAGAGCTCTTTTATTCATTCAAGAAACATTTAGTTAGTGTGTTCTAATTTCTAAGCATCGGCACTAAAGGCTGGAGGTAGAATACTGAAGAAAACGGCCCATGTCATCAGGGAAAGTATATATACATAGGTATTGATTAGAATACACTGATATATTAATAGAAAGAGGACAAAGAATAACCACAAAAGAAATAAAATTATATGAAAAATTGTCATTAGCTGGTAATCAAAATGTTCACTTCTGCTGCGCAACGATTCTATCAACTCAGAATAACAACCATGTTATTTAGCTCATGTTTGTGAGGATCAGCTGAACAGCTCTTCTGATCGATTGGTTTGAGTCATCTCCAGGACTCTTTCATGCCTCTTTGGTTATCAGCTAACAGATTGGCTGGATGCATATCTGGCAGTCAGGTAGGTATCCTTTGGGCTGCCTCAGTTCTCTATATGGCCTCTCATCCTCCAGAAGGTTAAATCAGGCTTTTTCATATGTTGGCCTTAGGGATCCAAGGACACCAAGAGGATGAGCCTCGGTCTTTTCAAGACCGCTTACATCATTTTGCCTAATGTTGCATTGGCCAAAGGAAGTCATGTGACCACAACAGGTTCAAGAGGTAGAGAACTAGCCTCTACTTCTTGTTGGGAGGACAAGCACTTTCACATTACAAGAGTGTGACTGAAAAGAGAGGGAATTTGTGACTTTTTTTTTTAAGATGCTACTATAGCACACATTGCCATTTTCATCTATTAATTTAGGTGATAAATAAAATCATTCAATGTTAGGGATATGGCAGATTAAACTTCATTATCTTTCACACATCTCTATCATTGCATCTGGCTTCCTGTTTTATATATCTCTGATCTTTTAAATAGGGATGTCTCTGAAAAGAAAAGAAAAGAAAAGAAAAGAAAAGAAAAGAAAAGAAAAGAAGAGAAAAGAAAAGAGAAGAGAAGAGAAGAGAAGAGAAGAGAAGAGAAGAAAAGAAAAGAAAAGAAAAGAAAAGAAAAGAAAAGAAAAGAAAAGAAAAGAAAAAATATGCTGTATTTACCCCAGTTCTAAGTTCACAGCTCAAAATCTTGGAATGGGATAAATGATCAAATATTTATTAAAAAAAGAATCATTCCTCAAATATCTAAACATAGAGTTAGTATATGACTTAGAATAAATAAACATATAATAATATTAAAAATTAAATAAATATAAATAAACACATGACCCAGAAATTCCACTCCTAGGTATATACTCAAAGAAATCAAAAATAAGTGCGGTAGATTGCTAGGGCTGCAATAAGAAGATACCACAGACTGAGTGGCTTAAACAAACAAACAAAAAGTCTGTTTTCTCAACAGTTCTAGAGGCTAGAAGTGAAGTTCAAGGTGTCTACAGGGTTGATTTTTGCTGAGTCCTCTCTTTTTGGCTCTTAGTGAAAGGGCGGGCCTACGCCAGCCGACTCCACCTTGTTCTGTGTCCTTCACCTTGACCACACCTCCTCCCCTTGAGTAACCCCCCCTCACCTGCCTAACAGGACTCGGACCCTTCCCCAGGACCCTTCCCCAGCCAATCGGCTGAGGCCATAGCCATTACCTCACCAACTGCCCCCAGGCCCCAATAAAACCTTTGTCCTTTTGAAACTCACTCTCTTTCCCTGGTATCTCACCGCTGCTTCGGTGCAGGTAGGGGATTGAGCTCGAGCTAGCTCGAATAAAGGCTCTTTGCTTTTGCATCGGACTCGGCTCCCTAGTGGTCTTTGGGGATCACGAATTCTGGGCATAACATTAGATGGTCATCTTCTGTTTCTGTCCTTACAATGGTCTTCCCTCTGAATGTGTCTGTGTCCTAATCTCTTCTTCTTATAAGGACACCAGTCATAATGGATTAGGGCCCCACTCTAATGACCTATTTAACTTTAATTACGTCTTAAAAGACCCCATCTCCAATACTGTCTCATTCTGAGCTATTGAGATTTAGGACTTTAACTCATGGATTTTGAAAGAGCACTATTCAGCCTATAAGAATACAAATTTGAACAGATTTTCTTACATTAGAGCACTATTCACAGTAGCCCAAGTGGGGCAACAACCCAAGTGTCCATAAAATGAATAGGTAAATAAAATGTGGTATAAAACATAGATGTTTATTATGGTATCATTTAGAATAGTGGAAAAATGGGGGCGCCTGGGTGGCTCAGTTGGTTAAGAGTCTGACTTCAGCTCAGGTCATGATCTCTCAATTCGTGAGTTTGAGCCCTGCATCAGTCTCTGTGCTGACAGCTCAGAGCCTGGGGCTGCTTCAGATTCTGGGTCCCCTTTCTCTCTGTCCCTCCCCCACTCATTCTCTCTCTCTCTCTCTCTCTCTCTCTCTCTCTCAAAAATAAATAACAAAACGTTTAAAAATAAATAAAACATTTAAAAGATGAGCATAGTATAAATAGTCAGCAATAAAGGAGTAATGGAACTATAGTCCATCAAATCCACAAAAGATTATAGTGTTTTAGAATGTAAGTAGGGGGCGCCTAGGTGGTTCAGTTGGTTAAGCATCCAATTTTGGCTCAGGTCATGATCTCACAGTTCCTGTTCTGTGCTGACAGCTCAGAGCCTAGAGCCTGGAGCCTGCTTCAGATTCTGTGTCTCCTTCTCTCTCTGCCCCTCCCCTGCTCTCTCTCTCTCTTTCAAAAATAAATAAACATAAAAAATGAATGTAAGTGGAAAGATTATAGATGATTTTATAATATTTCTATGATTAAATAAATAATGCATGTACACCAGAATATGAATAAGAAAAACTTGACATTAGTGGGGGAAAAAAAGAGGACTGTTGCTTTTCATCTTAAAATACTGTTAAAATTTTCACTATTTCTGTATTAGCTACTTAAATATGCCCAAAGTGACACAATTTTACTTTGCACCATCTACAATTGACATCAATGGGTTAAGTTTTCCAGTCAGTAAAATTATTTTACTTTTACTTTGGCCTATGGAAAACTGTCAAATACAAAAATGGAAACCAAAACAAATACACACAAAAATGACTCTAGTGCTGTAAACTGATTATATAATGTGAAGGACTTTAATTCTTTAGAGAGAGTTACCTCCTTATTTTATTTATTTATAGTTTTCCAGTCTTCACGTCTTTAAGGAAAACACAGATCAGGATTAAAGGGGATCAAAAATCCTAAGATTCACTTTTTGTTTTTTCATTGCTAAGAATATTAACTTTCCAGTTTCATTGGATGAATAAATCCTAGCAATTCATAGGCAATGCAGCAAGAAGATTTACCTTGTGAAGACTAAGTCAGAGTGAAAAGATACAGTACATTGAACAAGCAGTGACTTGTTCAAAATACAAGTTCTTTGGAATAATATTGCTGAAATACCAGAGATCTGTTAAGTCAACCTTAAGAAACAGCAAATGGAGAAAGCTAGAAATAACAATATCAACTTCCATAAAGTGACACCACTATTCACAAATCACTTAAATAAGCAATATCTTGTAATGAGGCAGTTGATGGTAACAGTCAATATTAAACACAGCCTAGGCTCCCCAACCCCATCTATCCATATTATTTAACTGCTATTATAAGTGCTTATGTTAAATTATAAGGTCTTTTATTAAACTACCCGTTCAATTTGGAATTTTAAAAAATATTCAACCTAAAATTTCTCTAAACATCATTGGCTAGGTATTCTAATCCATTATAGTTATTATTTTTCTTTTTTTTTCTACCAGTCCTTTTTATGAGATAGTGAATTACTCACTGCTTTCACCACGTGAGGTTAACATCATTTTGTATTCATTAGATCAAGAGGTCAAATGAGACACAGAAAAGCTAAGTACTGTCTACAGTTGCAGGCTTTTTAGTAACTGAGTTATGGGTGAAGCGTGAAACTCAGCCTCTTGGTGTCCTTTGCTCTGACAGTAGAGAAGTATTATGCAAAATTAAGGTTTCATGATGACATGAAACAACAGTTTTGTTACCTACATTAACATCATGATTTCTGACAGAATAATCACAGTCTATCTAAATCATTGTGAGATGTCATTAATAGCATTTCTATTTATAACTGGCACAGGTATAAATATATCAAGGTTAATTTCATTAGTCATGTGAATTATCTAAAGGCTGATTGGCCCAGTTTTTTAATCTTCCTAAGTTTTTGTAAAATTATTGACTTTCTCTTCCCTAATTCATCTTACACTGTAAGCCAGGCTCTATGTTAATAATCATTTCAACAGAAGCAGCATGTAGCCAGGCTAATGTTCAGGTGATTTCAGACAAGCAGTTTAATAAACTACCTTATAGTAAGAAGAGATTGAGATTAGACTAAGATGGCAGACTCGGGAGAACACAACCTTTCTGTGTGACCAGGTAAGTTTAACTAGGTAACAACAGGAGGAGAAAGAGAAGAGACGGAGAGTTTCCTCTACTTCAATTACCTCAACAATCAAAGAGTTAAAGCAAACAGGGAAAAGTAAAAATAGTACTTTGAAAAAATTGTCCAGTTGGGAGGAAGGTAGTCTCAGACAAAACAAATGAAAGACGAAACATTCCTAGGGAGCAAACTTTTAAAAACACCTCTTCCTTTGAGTCCTGCCAAACCCTGAAGAACCTGTGTTGTTCTTTTATGTAGAGTTGTATGAGGTTTTTGAATAAGGAAATAAAGTTAACTGTGATCTAACATTTAAGTTATCAAGTAGAACTTTCCCAAAAAAAAAAAAAAATATTAAAATATATATATATATATATATATATATATATATCATGAAAAAGAAAAGGTCTTCTCCTCAGTATAAACCTTCTGCAACAAAGGAAATTTGTATGTCTTGACATTGGTATGAAAGGCATGAAAACTCCTTCCCTGGACAATTGATCATTTGACGGCTGTCACTATATAAGTTAGCAGTTGAAGTCATGCTAACTGTGTGTTCTAAAATCATTATGAGGGGACCTGGGTGAGTCAGTTGGTTGAGCATCCAACTCGAGTTCTGCTCAGGTCATGATCCCAGGGGATATAGAATAGAGCCCTGCATTGGGCTGCATGCTAAGATTAAGATTCTCTCTCTCCCTTTGCCACTGTCCCCCACTCACACTCTCACTCTCTCTCTAAACAAACAAACAAACAAACAAACAAACAAAACATTTAAAAATCATTATGGAAATAATTGCTATGTTCCTGCATCAGAGGAACCCTCAGACAACAGGCAGGAGAATTTGTCTCTGGAAAAATCCAACTTTAACCCTTAGATAAAAGTCTTGGTAACATGGATATACCACTACTACTACCTATAATAAAAAAAAAAAATAATAATAATAATAATACATAGAGACAGTTTACCATGAATGAAAGATGGCAGAATCAGATACATGAATGCTTCAAATATTGGCCTTATCTTTCACAGATAATAAAAATGCAATCTTAAGTTTCATGATATAAAAATGGAGCTTGAAAATAAGGAAGAAATTGAGCAAATAAAAATCACCAAGAGGATTTAAAAGCATAAAAGTGAGAAATGGAAAATATAATATTGAAAGTAAAAACTAAATGGATATGTTAGTCATTGTATTATACACACCAGAAGACAGAATTATTGAAGCTGGAAGAGAGGTTCAAATATTTTTTTCTGAATGGATGGTAAAACAGATAGGACATAGAAAAGAAAGATTAGGACACTTTTTTTTTTAGTATCAGAAAGTCAATAACATCATTTTGTATATATTATGGTTAAACCATATGAACTTGCCATTTTTGGTGGGTGGGGGAAATGGTTAAATATCTAAGAGGTTTTTACAGTTAACCAATAGGAAACTCCAAGTAAACCACTCATTAGTTATTTAGCATCAGTAAGTGAAATCAATCAGCTAGATGATTGGGGGCAAATCATTATGTAACAGACACTTGTATATATAACAGCAACATTGAGTGCCAGATTATAATTAAATAAGTTATCATGTACAAGTGGAAAAAACAGCAAAACATGCCTGGAGATAAATTGGGAAAAAAAGGAACAGATTTGTAATGGAGAAATACATTAAAATTTATTAAAAAGCATTAAATAATTTCAAGATAAATGGAAGGACAAAGTTTCCAATCTGATCTTCTCTGCCTCCCCTATCTCTCTTACTTCTACACACCTACACACACACACACACACACACACACACACACACACACAGTACACGCCACATTAACATTAAAGGGTGAGAAAATATTATTGTCCTGCCTTTTATATGAATCTAATCATTTATTCTCACTGAAAAAGGATATAGGCTCATTGCTTTATAATTAGATAAGTTTCTTATACACTAAATTTTACCAAAAAAATGGATTTTCTAAGAATACATTTTAGAAAATTTTTAAAAATAAGCATATGGAGAAAATAATTTAAAAAAATTATTCAGAGTGTAGTTGTTCATATACCATAGATATAAATACCATATGGTCTGAAAAATAGTTGACCATATAATAAAATATTTAAAAATTTACTTCTTGGGATTACCCAAGATATATGATAGCTATCTTTAAGAAGTTGCTAAGATCTTCTTCTTTTAAATGTGCTATTTTCTGAAAGGGGCAAAAAGAATCTTAATAATTATATCTCTCAACTTTTGGATTTAATATAATCTAGTTGTCAAAGCATAGGTAAGGAATGTTTGAATTTAATTTTGACAGACAAAAACCTGATAAGGGAAATTTATAAGCATCCACATGATTGACTTCATACCATTATTTTAAACATGACTCACTTGTAAGCTTACATTTTTCCTATGCATTCCCAACTAGAGTGTGTAATTATCTAAATAGACATAGTTAGCATCCCCTGAGAAGGCACAATGCAGAATCTGGGGTTCTGTCACTTGAACACTTAGCAGTCTGTTTGTAAAATATAATTCAATAGGCGATCCTACCTAATGTACTTGAAGGTTTCTCCCCAACTCTCACATGCTTCTCCAGCTTCGTTTTAAATAAGATTCAATGTTTGCAGTATGATGCTTTCCAACCATGACATTCTACTTGAGCAAAACCCAGATGTAAAGTATTATGTGAAACTCTATAAAATTTTTCCTGGAAAATGGTAACAGAATAAAATATGTAAAGGTAAAATCGATAACCGCCTGCACCTCGTGTGTGTGATACCTCCTTCAGAGTTAGGCCACAGAGATCCCATGGCTGATAAGCTAGGTGTGACTGAGGTCTACCATACCCTATAAGTACAAAGGGATACAGTTGTTGGGAAAGTTTAATTTAACTAGCCATAAGATTTTAAAATTCACAAAAATCACTCTTGTTTTTCCTTGTATAGTAAAGCCTTGGTTTGGCATAATTTGTCCTGGAAACATGTTTGCAATCCAAAGCACTTGTGTATCAATGTGAATTTCCCCATAAGAAATAATGGAAACTCAGGGGCGCCTGGGTGGCTCCGTTGGCTGAGTGTCCAACTTTGGCTCGGGTCATGATCTCATGGTTCATGAGTTCGAGCCTGGCGTCGGGCTCTGTGCTGAGAGCTCGGAGCCTGGAGCCTGCTTCAGATTCTGTGTCTCCCTCTCTCTCTACCCCATCCCCACTCATGCTCTGTCTCTCTCTGTCTTAAAAATAAATAAAACATTAAAAAAAATTTTAAAAAGAAATAGAAACTCAGATGATTTATTCCACAATCCAAAAATATTCATGTAAAACTGATTTCAATACTATAATATGAAATAATAGAGAAAGTGCAAAACATAAAGAAAAATAAACAAATTAACCTGCACTTACCTTTGAAAACCTGTGTGGTTGGTGTGAGGAAGACAAGAGAGAGGAGGGTTATTGTGTAGGAAGACTTTCACTCACTAATGGAATAAGTGCCATCTATTGGCTCAATGGAGTCTTTCTTTTTGTCCAACTTTAATAAGGAACCTATCCAATGACACTTGCTCTCACCTCCTTTTGAGGATTTTGCAGAAATGTGACATTGCATTGATGATCACCTACAATCCCTCAGCAAGAGAAAGTGGGGGGGGGGAGAAAGAGGAACTCAGTTGTGATCATGTGACATCCTGCCTCATGTACTACTCGTATTGCCAGACATCGCTTGTTTATCCATTTGAAATTTATTAGAAATGCTTGCTCGTCTTGCAGAACACTCTCAGAACAAGCTACTCACAATCCAAGGTTTTATTGTACTTACAAAAAACATAAAATGAAAGAAAAAGATGTATCATTATGTCAGAGCAAAACTCAAATTTGTATCTAATCTTCAAATAAGATGGGCAAAATTGCCACTTCAAATTATAGTTTATGATTCTTTGTACCGATATCTCCCAGAGTGCCACTATTGACATTTTAGATTGGATAATTCTTTGTTATAGGGGCTATCCTGTGCACTGTAAATGGTTATCAGTGTCCCTGGACTTGATGACTCATTGTGTAGTTAGTAGTACATTTCCCAACTCGATGGTAGCAATCAAAACTGACTCCATATATTACCAAATGCCACCTGAATAAAGTCCATCATATGGATTTCTTTGACAACATAATAGTTCCAACATGGTCTGGGGATCATGGCTATAAATCTACATAAGGAATTATGGATTTTCTTGTTTGATAAAGAAACTTTCTGCAGTTCTGCTCTGGACTGCACATTAGTGTCCCCACCCCACCCTTCAAATTCCTATGTTGAAATCCTGATCCTACAAATGGTACTTGGGAAAGTAATTAGGTTTAGATTAGGTCATGCAGATGAAGCCTCCATAATGGGATTAGTGCCCATAAAGGAAGGGGGAAAGATTAGGCCCTCTCTCCCTAATGTGAGGATTACATTAAGAGAAAAGGTGGCCATCTGCAAAGCAGGAAGAGGGCTCTCCCCAGAACCAAACTCAACCACCACCTTGCTCTTGTAATTCCCAACCTCCAGAATTGTAAGAAATTTTTGTTGTTTAGACCCCTAAGACTACAGTATTTTGTTATAGCAGCCCAAACTAAGATGAGGTCTTATTTAAAATGTAAAAAAAAAAAAAAAAAAAAAAAAAAAATCATAGTTATAGGCTTTCATAATGGCACAGTTTAGAATGGCACAGTTTACCATAGTGTGGTAAAAACTTAGTCTAGTTAATAATTTCAAATTATTGATTCAACAATCAATAACATTTATACAACTAAATCAAACATTCACTAATTAATACTGATCATAATTGGTCACTAATATTGACCATGTTTTTTTTTCCCATTATGTTGTGAAGCATATAAAGACAAAATAGGAGATAACTAAACTTATTTTCTATGATAAAATAGTAAAACTTCATGTCTTAAATGTATGTATTCCTGATTTTTAAAAATGGCTATTTAATTTGGAATAGAAATGTTTGTATAGCATGTAAATAAATTTATCTCAAATCAACAGCAAATATCAAAATTAGTATGAAATGGTAATTTCATTACCATTACATTGAGAATAAAGATGCTTCATTATATACATTTCATCTAATATTGTTCTCAAAAGTCTTAACACTGATATAAGAGACACAAAATTAAAATAAGACTAGATGAAAAATAGTGGAAACTCAAAAAACCACTGTAAAAAAACAGACTTATGTAGTGAAAATTGCCTGAACAATATGTAGTCTCTTGCCATATATCTCAATGTGTTCTTGAGGAATATTTTTGTTGAATTTAAATATGACATTATTTATGTCATTGTTGCTGCAAATGGTTTTGAAAAATTGCTTTAATTATTTTAAACATGTGTCTCTAAAGCCAATGTTTTACACAATTAAAATAACAATTAAAATATGCAAATATATATTATAATATTTCAAAATGTATATAGATCTTAACATTTCAAAGTTAACACAAAGCAAAGTTTTGTAATTAGAGACCTATTAATCAGGACCCTAAAGGTTAAAATAAGTTTTTACTAAAGTAATAATTAAATTTTTAAACTAAGTTGTATTAGAGACCAAGTGACAATAGAGATAGAATTTGACTTTCTGTGTCACTTTTATTGTCTACAATTGGTACCAGTGCAGATGCCAGCAGAGTGAATGCTGATGGACAATTCAAAGTAATACTCATGCCATTTTCAGCCAATTAAATACAAGATGAGAATGGGAAGACATCATAATATGGTCCCAGGTATTTAAAATGTGGTTTACTTCTTACACTAATTCAATCCAGTGGCATTCTTCCTTGGATGGTCAAAGCAAATCCTGTGTTTCTCAGTAAGTACACCTGCCTCTCAACAGTAAATACTAAGGAAGCTTCAAGGATAGAAACAGGTAATGGACTCTTTCTTGTGAGGTCAATGCTATCAATTATGGTCACTGAGTGATACTGCTGCTAAGAAATAAATTCTTACAGTTTCTTCTCTGTATTGTTGTTTCCAATCTAATGGAAAATCTTTTCAAATATCTTGGTAGAAATCATATTACGGCGTTTATCTGCTGTAGCTCCCGAGAAAATGTATTTGACTGAATGTTTTATAAATTACCAAGAATTGGCTTAAAATTTGGTGTTAAATAAAAAATATCCCAAACTAAAGGGGAGGAACAAAGAGACAGAGACAGAAAGACAGAGATAAAGACAGAGACAGAGAGAGACAGCGAGGCTAACAAAAACACAAAAGTTATAATTTTGAGGAAGTAGATTTCCTGCTTCTGTTGATATTTTTGTATAAGGCCATTAGCAGAAAATGTAATGGATTAAACAGTGGTTATTAATTCATGATAAATGGTAGCAGGTTGGATAATTTAATTATATTTGTAATTATGAAAACATAAGCACTTACATTTTATTTATATATTTTTGAAGTTTATTTATTTTGAGAGAGTGAGAGAGAAGAGCAGACAGGGGAGGAACAGAGACAGAAGGAGAGGGAGAATCCCATGGAGGCTCTGCACTGACAGCATGGAGCCTGACATGGGGCTCAACGTCACAAACCCTGAGATCATGACCTGAGCCAAAATCAACGGTTGGAAGCATAACTGACGGAGGCACCCCAATTTTCAGATATTTGAATATATTTGTTTCCATTTTCTAAGATTGCTTGCTCATGACAAAGTTGGTCATGATAAACTCATTTTTTATACGTAGATTCCCAAGATTTTTAAACATCATTGGGAATATTTCAGGTTTTGTAACTTAAATAAGAGTAGGCAGATCAAGGAAGTTTCAACTTATTGTATCTTTGACATGTCTAATTCGGAAACAACAAAATGTATTCCTCAATGAAGCTACTATTGTTATTCTCATTTTGCATATGTGAAGTCAAAGTAGAAGGAGATGAAGTGATTTAACTATGGTTATACAAATAATACAAGGAGGACCTGATCTGGACAAAATTAATCTGGTTCCAAGCTGTATGCTCCTGGCCATTACACTATGTTGTCTCACATTTTGCAAGTAGGATGCTGAGACCAAGAGGAATCAAGTTACTTATCAAAGTTTATAGAGTAAGGAAGTGACTTATTAGATACAAAAAGTAAGTCATTCTGATCCTCCATTATGCATACATATGTTCTTTTTTTTTTTTTTTTTCAACGTTTATTTATTTTTGGGACAGAGAGAGACAGAGCATGAACAGGGGAGGGGCAGAGAGAGAGGGAGACACAGAATCGGAAACAGGCTCCAGGCTCTGAGCCGTCAGCCCAGAGCCCGACGCAGGGCTCGAACTCACCGACCGCGAGATCGTGACCTGGCTGAAGTCGGACGCTTAACCAACTGCGCCACCCAGGAGCCCCAACATGCATATGTTCTCCTTTTTTTTTTTTTTCTTTTTTAATTTTTTTTTCCAACGTTTATTTATTTTTGGGACAGAGAGAGACAGAGCATGAACGGGGGAGGGGCAGAGAGAGAGGGAGACACAGAATCGGAAACAGGCTCCAGGCTCTGAGCCATCAGCCCAGAGCCCGACGCGGGGCTCGAACTCACGGACTGCGAGATCGTGACCTGGCTGAAGTCGGACGCTTAACCGACTGCGCCACCCAGGCGCCCCCATATGTTCTTAAACATGGTAAACCACCACTGGTTTCAGCATTGTAGATATGCTATAAATACGCTACCTCTCATTCAACATTTTTTTCTCATAATGGCTTTCAAACCATTTCATACCAGGAAATATTTTTATAATATAACTTAGGTTTATTTAGCACATCCTTTATGATGGATGGGAAAATGGACAGAAAAAAGAGACATAAAATTATTTCATGAATTTGGCATTGTAGGGGCAGAATGGCTTTGTGGAATACCTGTCAAAGTGTCCAGGAGAACTTAGGTTCAAATCATATTTATATGTCAATTGAAAGTGAAACCGTTACTGGAAATTGGTGTTTCTTTTACCTATTTAACAAGAGATGAGATATGCTTTACTTATCAAAGTTCTAAATTGCCAAACACTGTAAATTTGGCTTCTTAATGCAATCACACTGCCCACTTCCAACCCCCGCCAAAAAGTCTTTGTGGAGTTTTTCCACCTCTGGGGAAAAAAAAAAAAAAAGCATACTACTTTAAGAGTTTTATTTTTAGCAACCATCCCTAAATACTACAGTAAACACCACTCATAAATGCATTGAATTTTGTGATTATTCCTATTCCTAAATGATAAATGTGGTTTTAAAAGAGAAGTGATGGGGCAATATTTATAAAGTCTATGCATCCCCGGATTCTAATGCCCCCTTAAATGATTTAATAATCTGAATCCAAATCCTGTGCTTTTCACTTTCACCTGCCTGTCAATTGTCAGTTTAAACGAGTCGGCTATATATATTTTTTTCTATTTTTCCCTTGAAAAACGATGGAAATTTTCACATGACAGTTAGTAATTGCAGAAGTTCCTCAGGGACTAATATTCAATGTGCTAGTTGAAGCAAGAAAGTCTGGATACAATTATTGAAGTAATTTCCCAGTGCACTGCAGGTACCCTCTATAGATGAGGGGTGAATAGATTTATTTATTGCTCTCATCCAAAACTTCAGTTTGATGAATAAACCAGTTTGCATCCACGTGAAGCTCTCTTCCACATTAGATTCAGCTTCTGCCTACCCCATTGTCTAAAGATAGAGAAAGAAATTATCTTTCCCCTTCCCTTCTTCTGGATACTAAGGCCTTTCAAAGTCGAATGCTTTTATTCGATGCATATTTATTCTTATTTGATATTGCTACAACATATTAGAGATATAGCCTATATTTCCTAGTTTATTTAAATAATATAGTAAAAACAGAGAGATTCAACAGTTATGATATGAACTGAAGAAACTTGATAGATGGAGATTTTTAGGATCACAATCAAATGTTGATTAGCCCAAGCTACAGAGGTGGGGTGGGGTGAAGTTGAGAATAGATATTCCACGTTGTGACATCTGTTTCATTCCATTGGATGAACAAGATGTTTCAGATTTTGCTAGGTATTTTCATTGTGATTCTAAGTCATCTCAAAATTTTTTTCAAAAATGGAAAATGTATGGGGTGGCTCAGTCGGTCGAGCATCCGGTCAGGTCATGATCTCATGGTTCATGGGTTCGAGCCCTGCGTTGGGCTCTGTGCTGACAGCTCAGAGCCTGGAGCCTGCTTCAGATACTGTGTCTCTCTCTTTCTCTGCCCCTCCCCCACTTATGCGCACATGTGTGCTCTCTTTCTCAAAAATAAACATTTTTTTTTAAAAAAAGATTAAGATGGACAAGCATAGGATCTGTTCTAAAAAAAAATGGAAAATGTATCCAAAGAAACTCTTCTCTTTTTTTGAATATTTATTTTTGAGTGACAGCATGTGAGTGGGGAAGGAGGAGAGATAAGAGGGGGACAGAAGATCCAAAGAGGCTTTGCTCTGACAGTGGCAGGCTGGAACTTCAAGCCATGAGATCATGACCTGAGCTGACATCAGATGTTTAACCACCTGAGCCACCCAGGTGCCCCTACAGAAGCTCTTCTAATTCAGAAGTGCGTTGGCACATGAGGCATAATCCATGCAAAATGAAACAAATCAACAAAATCAAAGAAAACATTTTAACCCAGATTATAACTACAATATAATTTAGAAAACAAAAACTAATTAAATAATGGAACAGAATTAACACGCACTTAAAAAGAAGTGATGTGCTGTTCTTGATTTCTGTTTTAAAAATGGAATGGAGAAATAGCCCACTTTTCTTCACTCTTTCCTGGATCATTCTCTTTGAAAACAAAAATGATAGCTAAGTATTTACACATGGAATACATAAAATACATAAAGAAACTGAATTTTTATTGAAAAAGTGTTACAGAATAAAACTCTTTCAAATTTAGTTTTAGTATTGGGCCCCAACACCAACTTACTTGGCTTCTACAGTGTCAGACAATTTAGAGTTCCCTATTTCTACAGTCTTCTCCAAAAAGGGTGAAAAACAAATGTTCTATCTCCCCTCTCTCAATTGTGTAAGGTTTGAGGTAGTCTAAGCTCTTATTTCATCAGTTTCTTGACTCTCTGTCTCCACTGGTTATTCTTATTATTGCCACCACTACTTCTGCTGAGATAATTTACTTTCCTGGTTTTCGATTTTGTTAAAAGAGAGCTGTATCAGTTTAGGAGTTGGTATGGTGTTTGGGGGAGTCAAAATACCTGGTTTCTAGCCGTGGCACGAATCCTAGGTTTTTGCCTAGGTTTTGCCACAACTCCATCAAGTGCACCTACTATATTGCAAACACCTGGCATCATTCTTGGACCATCAGAACTGCTCAACAGGAGCACTTGGGTGGCTCAATCGGTTAAGTGTCCAACTTCAGCTCAGGTCAGATCTCATGATTCTTGAGTTCAAGCTCACATTGGCCTCTGCGCTGACAGTGCAGAGCCTGCTAGGGATTCTCACTCTTTCCTCTCTCTCTCTCTGCCCCTCCCCCACTCGCTCTGTCAAAATAATTAATAAATAAACTTAAAAAAAATAGTACTGCTCAATAAACATTTGAAAGGATGAGTGAGAAAAGAAAGAAGTTGGATCTTAGGAAGTAATTTAATTCTTTTCACAAACTCATTCTAGTTGAGAAGAAAATGATAAAAATGAAGATATAAACAGGTAAGTTAAGAGCAAATGTAATATGTAATTAAAAAAATAAGGAATCAACAGAAACTTAATAGGACAGGGTATAATTTCACAGGGAAGAAAGCCCTCCACTGGGGCTGGTAATATGTCCCATGGCCTATTATATCTCTTTAAATGTCAATAAGAGACTCAGATCATTTAAGACTGAACCCCAGATCTCTCTCCTACCACATACCCCAAAATGTCCCTCCTCCTATTTTATATGTTTTAGGAAATGGCTCTCCTATTCATATAGTTACGGTAGCTACAGACTAGAAAATCATCATTGCCACCCCGTCCACTTTCAACTAACACGCCCAGTCTACCCCAAAGTGCTAATGATTTTGCTTTTCATTATCTCCTGATATTCATTTCCTTATATTTCCATCCTTACAACTACCCACGTCACCATTTTAGAAATTCATCTACATTTACAAAAATTCCACTTTGTTCTTCTTCTAATACTTCCCTTCACAGTAGCCAAAGTAATATTCACAAAGACAGATCTAAGAATACCACCCTCCTTCCTTAAAAGATTCAGTCATTCTATTCCTCTTCATATGAAGAAAAGGAAATCATTTGATGGTGACACCATAAAGAACCACCATCCTACTCTCTACTTCTAGGAGTCTGGCTATTATTAGATAGCTCACATATGTGGAATCATGCAGTGTTTGTCCATCTAAGACTGAGTAATGGTAGCCTTCAGAAAGTAGATCTCTTAACTAAGCTTGCTTTCACAGATCAAAGTGCTCAGGCATTTCAGGGAAAAACATGCATCCATTGTCTTTGTGCAGCTCACACACACATTCCAAGGGTGTTCCCCCTTAAAATTGGAAACTATGGTAATGTAGAAACATCTCAAAAAATTACTAGCACAAAAACTAGAAGCAATGTTTCTTTTTAAAGCTGGGTATTAGTAGAGGGGGAAAAGAAGCTGAATAATTTAGGAATTTAGGACAGCTTTAAGGCTTCTTTTCTTTGGATTCAAGAAGAGTAAAAGTCACTTTTGGATTTCATCCATATGTTCCTGAAAATAGTTATCTAACACATCTTCGTATTCTAATGCAAGGTTTATGTAAACACCATTGACAGGCCCAAACTAAGATATATATGGCCATATATTTTTTTTAATGTTTATTTGTTTTGAAAGAGAGCAAGTGGGAGAGGAGCAGAGGGAGAGAGAGAGAGAGAGAGAGAGAGAGAGAGAGAGAGAGA
>NW_024412376.1:119889224-120010045 GCF_014898765.1 Herpailurus yagouaroundi | reverse complement strand
GAGAGAGAGAGAGAGAGAGAGAGAGAGAGAGAGAGAGAGAAGATCCCAAGCAGACTTTGTACTGGCACCACAGAGCCAGATGCGGAGCTCGAACCCATGAACTGCGAGATCATGAACTGAGCTGAAATCAAGAGTTGGAAGCTTAACCCACTGAGCCACCCAGGTACCCCTATATGGCCATATTAAAAAAAATATCAACAGAAAGAGAAAAAGCTAACAGGAAATAACTTAGTAGGCCATCAGAACGGAAAAGGAGTCAAATCATGACTAAAATACTATTCACACTCCACATTCTTACATGGGTAAAGTAAATACAAAGTAAATATACCTTTTATTTTAACTTTAAATAATATAAGGAATGCATGTAAGTCACTTGTGAAAGGTAATATATTTAATCTTTGCTGATGCTAAATAACGGTGAATCGTATGAATGAAAATATATTTGTTTATATACATGGATGATGAATATAGGAGATATTTTGTTCTTCTTTATAAACATGAAGAACTTCCTTTTAAAGTAGTTATATGCAAATTTCAGGACACAATGTATTAAAATAATTATTGGAATGAAATATGTAGATAACTTCACTTAGATAACATATGCTCTATTTTACCCAGTTGGCTTATAATTACAATGAGTGATATTTCCCACTTTAGAAGACATATCTTGAAAATATTCAGAACCTTAGAAAATTTACTTAGATGAAAATAAATTCAACTTAGAGAATGTGAAATGTTATTCTAATTATTATTATTTAATTGGTTTATTATTTATATTATATTTCATATTTCTTAAGGATTAGGTGCAACATTGTACAGATTTTATTTAAATCAAACAATGGCAAAAGTTTAGCAGAAGGTTAACCAAATCTTGTAAATTGCAAGAAGAAGCACAGAAAGTCCAAGAAAAGTTGGAAAGTTATTCACATTAAGAAAAAATGAACCATAATGAGAGTTCTAAGTCCTTCAGGAGAATTTCAAAAGTTGCTAATAGAAAGGAGAATAAACAAAATGGTTTTCATATTAGAATACTTGAGACAACTTTGGGGAAATCTCAAGGCATCAGATGGTGCCCTTGACAAAGATTGACGTCTAAAATGAGAAAGTTATAGAGCAAGTACAGTGATTCAAGTCCAATAAATCACCAGGACCATATGGTATACATCCAAGATTTCTGAAGGAAATAAGTATGAACTAGCATAGATACAGGAAAAAAAAAAACAGTGTGAAATACAGTCTTAATAGCAGCATCTGTTTTTAAAGATTGGAAGATTACTAATTTGGTACCTAGAAAGTAAAGGGAAATTTTTTTAGAGAGTGTCAAATCAAGAATTTAATATATTCTGCCTATATTAACTAGTGATGTTGAGTAAACTTGAATATTTCTGTGCTGTTCTTTCTTTATCTTTCCCAGATTCCTTCTACAATAAAGCTTTTCTGTCATTTCTTTCTGATCTTGGCTGTTTTTCCGAGCATACGTTGATTAATAAGCCAGTGGTTAACAACCCTGGATCTTGAAATTTACTCTCACCTGTCGATGCCAAAAACTGATTTTACACCTGTCCTTCCTCAGAAAATTTGCAGTTTTTTTTCCTTGTGGTTGTTTGTTTTTGTTCTTGTTGTTTGATTTTTTACATGGCAATTAATTGGGATATACTGACTTTCAAACAGAACTGGTATTGTTCCATTTTTGTTTTTCAGCCATTAGCTCATTCTGTTACATAGCCATGAAATACAATCAGGGTTATGCAAAATAGCTGTCAATTTGCAAATTGAGAAAGTGAAAATTCAAATGAGTTTGTTTACTTTTTATTGAACTATCATATAGGTACAGAAAAGTGCACTAGTCATAAGTGCATGATCTCAATAAATTTTTCCACATACAATGCCCAAATGTAACCCCTAGTTAAAGTCATCATATAGCACGTCACACCTCTTAAGAAGTTTTCCTTTACCCTCTGCCAATCACTATTAACCCCAAACTAACCACTATTCCGGATTATACTATCAATTAGTAGTGCCTGTTCTTAAACTTCAAACACATAAAGTCATCCTGGCTTCTCTTGCTCCAAATAATGTCTCTCAGATTCATCAATGCTTTAGAGTCTATCAGTAGATGAATCTTATTTTGTTTCTAAGTGCAGCTTCATTTTATAATATACCATATTTTATTTATCCTCTTGACGGCATTTCAAGCTATTTCATTTTTGTCTCTTAAGTGTAAAGCTGTAATAAATATTCTTGTATTCATGTCTTTTGCTGAACATATGCACCGTTTCCACTTGTTAATAAACCTAAGAGTGAAATTGTTAGTCATAGAGTAAGCATTCAGTTAAATTTAGTAAATAATGCCAAACTGTGTTCCAAAGTATTCATACATTTAACACTCAAATAGCAATACATATGAGTCCAATTGCTTTGCAAATTCACCAACACTTGGTATCAGCAGTCATTCATTTTTTAGCTATTGGGTAAATGGGTAAGAGAAACTCATTGTGGTATTAATTTGCATTTAATTGAGAAGTAATGATATTCACACATTTATTGACTATATGAATGCCCTCTTTTTTGGTGTATCTATGAAGTTTTTTACTCATTAAAAAAATCAGGTCTTGTATCTTTCTCTGATTTTTAGGAAATCTTAATATATTCTGTATTTGAGTTCTGTGTCAAATCTATCATCTATCTATCCATTTATTTATCTACATATGGATGTTCTAAATGATTTGAGGTTCAATGAGGCTTACTTTATGGTAGTTCTTTTTGAATCTTGTTTAAAAAATCTTTGCTTACATCAAAGATCATAAATATTTTCCCATATTTAATCCAAAGCTTTATTGTTTTGCACTTCATATTTAGGTTTATTATTCTTTTTTTAAAAAATGTTTATTTAGGGGCGCCTGGGTGGCGCAGTCGGTTAAGCGTCCGACTTCAGCCAGGTCACGATCTCACGGTTCGTGAGTTCGAGCCCCGCGTCGGGCTCTGGGCTGATGGCTCAGAGCCTGGAGCCTGTTTCCGATTCTGTGTCTCCCTCTCTCTCTGCCCCTCCCCCGTTCATGCTCTGTCTCTCTCTGTCCCAAAAATAAATAAACGTTGAAAAAAAAAATTAAAAAAAAAATAAAAATGTTTATTTATTTACTTTGAGAGAGAAAAAGCACAAGTGCGAGCAAACTGGGGAGGGGCAGAGAGAAAAGGAGAGAGAGAATCTCAAGCAGGCTCCATGCTGTCAGCCCAGAGTCCAACAGGGTGTCAAATTACAAACTGTGAGATCATGACCTGAGCCAAAAGCAAGAGTAGGACCCTCAACCGACTGTGCCACCCCAATGCCCCTAGATTTAAGATTCTTTTCAAAATAATTTTAAGGTACAGTATGAGGAAAATGTTTGTGCTTCCAAAGGAAAGTCAAAGTTATCCTGCACCATTTATTCAAAATACCATTTTTCCCCTCAGTGAATGTCTCTGGAATCTTTGTGGGAAGTCAAACTTAACTGATTTTTTTAAAAATATTTCATTATTCTATTGCCTACCCTGTACCTTCTAAGTATTCCACCAGAGTCTGTAAAGATTACTCAGTAAAACTATACACATATACACACAGAATGAGATACAGATTGAGAAAAAGGAAAAACTTAACTGCATTCGTAAGAATGCATTTGCCAGTTTATATCAACCATATGAAAGAAAAGTAAAAACGTGTCCATATGCAGTCAGAGTGATCTTTCAAAAGCATGTAGCAGATAATAATACTCTCCTGATCACACATATCTTGTGGCTTTCCATTTCACTTGGCCCAATGTTTTACCATGAGCATTTAGCTTGTACATAGGGTGGTCTGTGACAAACTCCAATCTCCTCTCAAACCACTTTCCCCTCTCACTCTCTTCCTTTATGACTCTCGATGCAATAGCCACAATATATTTTTTTTTTTTTCTCGTACAGGCATTGTTTTCAACTTAGAGCCTTTAAAAAGTCGATATTTCACCCGGAATGATTATACCCAGGTTTGTGATTTGCTGAATCAGTTCCATTATTCTACTCACAGTATACATTTCCAATTCAGAGACACCGTGGTTCACCAAGTCTAAAATCTCTACCCTCATGCCTATCAGCCCAACCACACCTTACCCACCTCAGGATCTTTCTATTACATCCTTCCATTTTATTTTGTTAAAGAGTTTGTCAGCCTCTGACATGATCTCATTCATGTATTCAGCTCACACTCACATGTTTTTCTTATTGCCTATGCATTTGTCTATTTTTATTTTGTATAATAGTATTTCTTGTAGATTGTATTTATTGACAACATACATCTTTATTTAGGCCCAAGAAAATATAACTGTGAAGTAAAAACTATCAAATACTATCAAAGTAACTTATTTTAATAAAAAGGTAGTCTTTCTTTCTTTCTTTCTTTCTTTCTTTCTTTCTTTCTTTCTTTCTTTCAAAATACACTGCCAGGGGTGCCTGGGTTGCTCAGTCAGTTAAGCATCTGACTCTTGATTTTGGCTCAGGTCATGATCTCACCATTCATGGGTTCGAGCCCCATCTTCGGCTCTGTGCTTACAACGCACAGCCTGCTTGGGATTCTTTCTCTCCTTCTCTCTACCCCTCCCCTACTTGCATGCTCTCTCTCTCTCTCTAAAGTAAATAAGTAAGCTTACAAAATTCACTGTGAAATGTAAAACAAACCAAATATAGCGACTTTTCTAATCATTTTAGGCAAGGCTGATTATGTAAAAACCTTTGGTGTCTTCCTATCTAGACACTAGACACTTTAATGAAGTATCAATACAGAATGCTTAAATCCTATGCAAATGGAAAAGACCTATATAATAGCTTAGGATCCTTGTTTGTCTATCTTTTAAATAATATGTGTGCACCATGCATGCATGTGGACCTATGCGTGTGTATAGGTGTGTGTGTTTCCCTTTAGAATCTAGGCTCCCTGGGAGCAGCTATGCTTTTTATTATGAGGGTCAGATGGTGCTTGACATATAGAACTTGCTATATAAACATCTGTGAAACTCATAAATTAATTGGAATCTTAATTTTAAGTGAGTCCTAATCAAAGTGAACAAACCAAATATTATTTTTAACATGCTTCTTCCTACACATTACGGACTTAAAAAAAACTGTATAATTCTTCTCCCCTCCATGTCCACCCTGTGACTGTTCTACCATGAAATAATCACATCTAATTTTTCAATAATTTTAGAGATCTCAATGAGGCTCATTTTCATTCTCATCATTAAACATATTCAAATATTTCATTTCTTTTTTAAAGATAGGTGGTAAAATCATTAAAGTACCCTTTTATAGAGAGAAAGCAATATACAGTGGCAGATAACAGCTTTTTCTTATTAACAGGATGGGCAAGATGAAACTTGCCTTCATTTCCTTATCTATGAAAACAGAACATTAGACCTTCTCTTTCCAGTCAATTCCTGCTCTAACATTCTTTGATTTTATGCATTTTAAATGAATAACAAGGTACTTACTGATATTCTTCATGCTAAGTTGAACTCTTACTTTGGATTAGCAAGAACAATGCTGGTGGCTTCAAATCTTCTTACCATGGAAAAGGCTGGCATTCGTCCAAATGGCTGCTTCTCCTGCCCGGGATACAAATATCCAATAGTGAGCAAATGTAAATGTTCCCTTTACTACAGCTTCAACAGTGTTTTCCCAGAGTCGGTGACGAAAGAGACACACTTTCAATAGTGGTAGCAACTTCTTGGCAGTGACTAGAATGAGTTAGGCTCTTAGCAGTTTCTACTCAAACAGGAAAACTGAGGAGCCTCTGGCAAAGACAGAAGACATTAGAGCCAGCCAGGAAATAAGATCTTACAGGACTATGCAGGGGAAAACAGAGAAAGGCAAGCCACATCTTTCATTGTGAAAAACTGGATAGCTGATAGTGAGGAAAATGAAGCAGAAGTAGTTTTTAAGATGTGTAAAAGAAAACTTCTACTTTATTGAAGAAAACTTCAGTGTCCCAAATGTGATAAAGTGAACAGTTAACGACAGGATATCAGCAAGGTGTTGTTCTCCCAATGGGATAAGAAAGAAAAATCAGCTGGGGCAAAGCACCATTTTAAGAGAGAAGGTTTTAGTTTGTTTGTTTGTTTCTTTGTTTGTTTAAGCAACGAGTTAAGCTTTCTGGGAAACAGCATTTTTAAATTGGAAAACTGTCTTTTTAATAGAATACTTTGAGTCTATCTTATCAGAGAATAGACTTGTTATCAAGAAATTGTAAGGCTTTTGTATGACTTTTTAAGCCAACAGCTTTGGATACTATGTGTGTGTGTGTGTGTGTGTGTGTGTGTGTGTGTGTGTGTGTTTCTACCAAACAATTAACTATTTCCTTGATTCTACAGTATAGGGTTTTTATTAGTAACGTTAGAAAATGCCTCATAATAGAAGCAGAGTATAATTAATTAATCTTGATTTTTTCTATATATTAAAGTCTCCAGTGTTGTTGATTTAAAAGCCCTTGTTGTGAAGAGCACCAGGTGTTCAAGCCCTGCATTGGGCTCTCTGATGTCAGCACAGAGCCTGGAGCCTGGTTTGGATCCTCTGTCCCCCTCTCTCTCTGTCCTTTCCTCTCTCTCTCTCTCTCTCTCTAAAATAAAACATTAAAGAAAGAAATCTATTAAAAAGTACAATTAGGGGGAGCTAATCTTGAAAAATGAGTAGTTCTAGAAAAGAAAGTAAAAAGAAAGCATAGGATAATAAAAGATATGTACTTTAACTTTGCTTTGTTTTTTTTTTTTTTTCTGCACTTAGGTGATACTGAATTCTTGTAAAGACTCGGTATGGTGAAAGTCAAATAAACAAATTTTTTTGGTCTTTCTTTTTTGTGTATTTTTTTTTATTTTTTTTTCAACGTTTATTTATTTTTGGGACAGAGAGAGACAGAGCATGAACGGGGGAGGGGCAGAGAGAGAGGGAGACACAGAATCGGAAACAGGCTCCAGGCTCTGAGCCATCAGCCCAGAGCCCGACGCGGGGCTCGAACTCACGGACTGCGAGATCGTGACCTGGCTGAAGTCGGACGCTTAACCGACTGCGCCACCCAGGCGCCCCTTTTTTGTGTATTTTTTAACACAGTAAAAGCAAATGCCTTTGTACAAGTAAGAAAATGTTTATTAAAATGATGAATAAATTTTAAAAACCTATAGGAAACTAGAAAAAAATTAAACTGAAAGTAAGCAGGAAAAAGTATGTAGTAAGGATTACAGCAGAAATCAATTAAATTGAAACAGGAAATCAATAGAAAATATCAATAAAACTAAAAGATGGTTCTTTGAAAAGATCAATAAAATCAGTATGTGTCTAGTCAGGCTAACTATTAAGAAGAGAAAGAAAAAGAAAGAAAGAAAGAAAGAAAGAAAGAAAGAAAGAAAGAAAGAAAGAAAGAAAGAAAGAAAGAAAGAACACTGTGAAAATCTTTTCAGAAAACATAGGCTAAATCCTCATGATATTGGATTTGACAAAGGATTCTTAAGTATGACATCAAAAGCACAAATTTACAACAACAGAAAAGTAGACAAATTACACTTCATTAAAATTTAAAAAATAGTATGTTTTTGAATGGACATCATTAACAGGGTGGAAGGCAAGTCAAAAACTAGAAGAAAAAATTTGTAAATCATATACAAGAGAAGAGAGTTGTATCAAGGAAAACACTCTTAGAACTCAACAGTAAACAGACAACCTAATGTAAAAATGGACAAAGGATATGAATCAACATTTCTCCAAGAAAGATATACAAATGGTCAATATACACATGAAAAGATGGTTAACACCATCAGTCATCAGAAAAATGCAAATCATAACCTTATGAGAAAGCACTTTATTATATTAAGATGACTACAATAAAAACATCAGATAATAATAAAGTTTGGTGAGGATGTGGAGAAATTGGAACCTTCACACACTGCTGGATGGAATATAAAGTGGTACAGCCACAGTTTCTAAAATAGTTAAGCACAGAGTTGCCATACGACCCAGCCATTCCATTCCTAGGTGTACAAAGAGCCACAAGAGAAATGAAAACATATATCAACACAAAACCTGCACCTAAATGTTTATAGTTAGTAGCGTTTTTCATATTTCCAACAGCTGGAAACAATTGAAATATCCATGAATCAGGAAATGGATAACAACAATGTTGTATCTCCATACAATAGAATGTTATTCAGTCATGAGAAGGAATGAAATACTGATTCATGCTCATGATGGGTGAACCTTGAACATATTACGCTAAATGAAAGAAGTCAGTCACAAAAGATCACATTATGTGACTCTTTTCAAATAGGGATATCTACAAACATAGAATGCTGGAAGCCGAGCTATCCCAGCCTGATGCCAAGGCCCAGGCTGTGGACGGATTGGTGACTGCAAGGCGGCCCACTGACACTGAAGCTTCTTGTACTCCCACTTTTATGTAATCTGTCCTTAATAAAGTACCTGGAAAACAGAAAAGGCATAGGTTCCGCAAGAAAATTGTGCAGCCCTACATTTAGCCTTTGCCATCCCCTATGGAGACACTTCTACTTACAGAAAGGATAGCCTCATACATTTGCCAGCAAAGGAGGCCAACAAAGGAGAGACATACGGATTTGAAAGCCCCACTCCGGCAACTAAGGAGTGTATCTCTGGGCACAGGTGATTTCAACCCCTAGGCCCACCTGGCCCCAGAGGCATTCCAGATGATGATGATTGAACCTAGTCGGTTAAGGTACAGAATGGTTCATTAGTTTCTAGGTGCATTGTCTCTCTGAGAATGTATGAGGCATGGGTTTCTAAGGCCTTTTCAGCCCCTTCCTGGCACCTCGGACCGAGGCAAACACATTGTTCTTCTGGCTTCAAGTGGTTCAGGAGAAACAACTAGGAGGTCCTGTCCCTGTAACTGTTGCACTTGAGGTGTCGAGAAATGGAGGACCTTTCAGGAGAACAGCAAAGCAAATGCCTTATAGATTATAGATAAACGCAGATGCATAATGGAATAATGTAAGAAATTAATCAATAATCAAAGGGTATGAGGGAACATTACGAGAAAATCTGCATGTTATTTCTTAAAGGTCAATTATACATAGAAACATTTTCAAAATTAGGTAATGTTAGAAAAATATAGATGACGTATGCTACAAGGAAATCACTAGCAAATATAATGCCACGTTTGCTACAATAAATCGGCCAGTTCAACACACTGCTGTTGTCTGTGTCCATTTTTATTTTTGTTTTTTATTTTAGTTTTGTTTTATTTTCATTTTTCGCTGATGCCGTTTATATCCTTCGGGAACCCCTGGTTGCTGGAGCTGGTCTCCGGCAACAGAAAGTAGATTAGTGATTGTTTAGAGGTGGGGAGAGGGAAGAATAGCTAAAGTAGCAGGGCAATAGCTAAAGGGCACAGGGTGTCTATTTGAAGTGATGAAGAAGGTCTAAAATTGACTGGTAAAGTTGGCACATGTCTGTGAGTATGCTAAAAAACACTGAACTATACACTTTAAATGAGTAAATTGTATGGTATGTAAATTGTAGGGCTATTTTTTAAAATCACAAAACATATTTGGATTGAGCTGTCGTAATAAAAACAAAAAGGCAAAAAGAAAAAGAGTGAAAGAAAAAGAAAGCAACAGAAAGCAAGCAAGCAAGCAAGCAAGGGAAGCCCTCCAGAATGTATATAAGCCAGAAGTCAAAGGTCATTGGCATAGTGCAAGCAGAAAAACTCCGCAATTAAAAGTTATTCTTGGGCACCTGGGTGGCTTCAGTTAAACATCTGACTTTTGATTTTGGCTTGGTTCGTGATCTCAGAGTCATGAGATCTAGCTCTGCTCCATGCCCAGCAAGAGCTCACTTGGGATTTTCTCTCTCTCCTTCTCCCTGTTCCCCTCCCTGGCTCGTGCAAGCATCCCACCCTCTCTCTCTCTCTCTCTCTCAAAAAAGAAAAAGAAAAAAAAAAGTCACTCAAAGATCCAGATTCCTTCCATTTGTCCTGTTCTTCACAGTGGTGTTTCTCTCACCTACATGGTTCAAATGGGCTCATCTTCACTTACCAGTCCAGCCAACGGAAACGGGGTAAAAAGTTTAAAGATCTTGAACTTTAAGATCATCTGGAAATTGCACAGATTACTTTCCCTTATAAGCCATTGGACCAAACTTCAATGTCCAAAACTGGCCCTAAGAAAGGCTGGGAAATCTGAGCAATCATATACCCAACTAAAACATGGAAGTTGTACTGTGAAAAGGAGAGAGAAAGAGAGAGTTGGTTGTTTGTGCCATATCTTATCTGTTTAAAATCTTCAAATGTTACTCTAATTACAACAAAACACAAAATCCTAACCATGACCTAAAATTTTCTCACCTTTCTGACCTCATCCCTGACCACTGTCCTCTGCTAATTACACCGATCCAAACTTTCTTTCTATTCCCTTCTATGCCTATATCAAACTTTTTTTTTTTTTTTTTTTTTTTTTTTTTTTTTTTTTTTTTTTTTTTTAATTTAGGACCTTTACATGTTGTCATTTGCTATTCCTTGCATTGGTAACACATTCATATTCTCTCATGGCTGGGTCTTCCCCCTCACTCAGTTTTGAACTTTTCAGAGACATTTTTCCTGACCACCCAAACTAAATTATACTAATTTCTATTGTTCTCATTACATTTTGTTCCCTCTACAATAGTAATAACCAGTAAGTGTAATTAGTGCTTCCAAAATAGTTTCATTTATTTACCTAACATTTTACCCACAAAACGTAAGCCCAGTAAGAATCAAGATTTTATATTTGTCATAGTCCTGATATGACACAAACAGTGCATAATTATTTGCAGAATGAATGAATAAAAATGATAATGAATGTGATGGTAACGGTAGTCCATGGAACCAAAAAAGCACAAAGAATTCTTTATCTAGAGTTGGGAGTGAGGAGGAAAGGTTTCTTGGAAGAAATATCCAGAGACCTAAAGTATGATTTTAAATGTAGCTAGCCAAAGGAAAGGTAAAAGAAACAACTGAAAAGTTTTAGTGATGAAAAAAATCATTCAGGAATCTTAAAGAAGTATACTGGAGTATAAAATATACCGCAAGGAAGGGGATGTTAAAATCAAGACGGGAGAGGTAAAATCAGGGACATGGTATAACAAAATTGTTTATAGAGTGGTTGTCACAATGTAGAATAAGTCTACCCTCATCACATGTCATGTTTAGTTTTACTCAGACTATTATTAAAGGACTCACATAGGTTAAAAAAAAAGTATATCTCACAAATGTAGGGGCGCCTGGGTGGCGCAGTGGGTTAAGCCTCCGACTTCAGCCAGGTCACGATCTCGCGGTCCGTGAGTTCGAGCCCCACATCGGGCTCTGGGCGGATGGCTCAGAGCCTGGAGCCTGTTTCCGATTCTGTGTCTCCCTCTCTCTCTGCCCCTCCCCCGTTCATGCTCTGTCTCTCTCTGTCCCCAAAATAAATAAACGTTGAAAAAAAAATTAAAAAACAAATGTAAATTAGCCTATCATAATTTTATATTTAAATTTTTGTTTAATGCTTATTTATTTTTGAGAGACTGTGAGCTGGGGCGGGGGGGGGGGGGAGGGGGGTGGGCGGTGCAGAGAGAGAGGGAGACACAGAAACCAAGCAGGATCCAGCCTCTGAGCTGTCAGCATAGAGCCCAACGCAGGGCTGGAACTCAAGGACGCAAGATCTTGACCTGAGCCAAAGTCAGATGTTTAACCGACTGAGCCACCCAGGTGCCTAGCCTTTCATAATTTTAAACTTTCAAATAACATTGTTTCACAGTGAGTGTCTTGGTTCTTTGTCTTATTCTATCAAAATGGTCTCCTCCAGGTGTTTACAACATAGAATGCTAGAACATTCTGTGCCAAACATGAAAGAAACAGTTGTAGCACTTTATGCCCAAGTACAGGCATATAGGACCTGGGTATAAAACGCTCATTGCAACAGGCGAAAGAAAATGTCTCTGAAAATACTACACATGGAAGAAACAGAATCTTTGTAATCCCAAAATTTCCATGGCAGACATTTAATTTGCTTTTTTCAACAGTAGCTTAATCTTTTAATACCTATGTTCCTTTAACAATGCATAAAGCTGCTCAAAAGTCAGGGCTGAATAGTGTCCTTGTAAAGCTTCCTAGGAGAACTATTGCTAATAGCCCAGTAGTGGAGGTTCCCCCCCCCCCCCAAGGTATTCAGAGCCAGAGGCTTGAATAAAGGCAGATGGAGCTCACCTTTTATCCTTCTGATGGGAGAGCACCGAGGACTGGCTTTGCACTGATCTTCTGAATGAGATGAAAGAACCTCTTCTCTATTATGCATCCACATTTTACCTCGCTTTTTTTTAATGCTAGGGGACACTACATTAGAGAGCATGTTTCCAGACACATCAGGATAGGACTGAAGCTCCAAAATGAAAATGTGTACCAGCCTCACTGTTCAAATTTAAATTATTTACCTTCATCATTTAATTGTTTATGATTAGAATGAGGCTTAAACTTTTGATTTCAAATATAAGTTCCCGTCCTTTTTTATACTTTTCAAAGAAATATGTATATTTTTTCCAGGAATAACACTCCTCAGAGAGTTTCCTAATCATTTCTGAGACAATCAGATGTTGCCATCCACAGAAAGTGAGGACTGGGTTTCTCTGCTGCTATGGCTGTAGGCTGCTTCTCATGTGCCATCTTGACTTGCAGGAAGTCTCTGTTCTCCTTGGGGGGACATTCCTGCCCCCAGGAATCCCTCACAGCAGCATCTGGAAAAGGTGTGAGAACTTCCTCTGTCTTCAAACCAGGTGTGAGGTAGGCCCTTCCCTTTACTCTCCCAAGGTACAACAGTGATGAGACACTAACTAGTCATGAACTTGACTGAAAGTTCAGGAAGAATGAAGGGAGCTATCACAGGGAAAATAACTTAAAACTACTCCATGGACACCATCCACTCAGTCTTGATACTCCTCCAAGTCCATACTCATGGAATTCTCATCTACAGTCATAGATATGCTTCAGTCTCCCCTACTTTCCAGGGCAGCCAAACTGTCTCCACATTCAAAGTTTAGAAAATATTTTTCTTACCTTTAGTTTAAAACCTGTTTTCTTGGCCCATTACTCGTGGCTTTCCAGAGTAATTAAGAAGCAGAGGGTAATTTCCCTTCCAGAAAATCTGTTCTTCCACACATAGGAATACTCTGTAGACTTCTGGCTCCAGCGGAATGTAGCCCAACATTATTTTTTTCCCAAAGTCTTCGTGAACCAGGTTTAAATAAAAAGCTACATGAAGGACATTAGCAGCCCGGTTCAGCTGCAGCGGCATCAAAACTCAGTCCAGTTTTTTCACCATTTCTGTTCATTGACAACTCTAAAAAATTTGGGGCCCAGAATCACTTGACTAGGCATTAATATAACAGACTGTGGTCAGTTGTTATATTTTATACTTCATAATAATTAACAACATGATCGGTAAAAACTCTCCGACAGGTCATATGTTGAACATGAAATGATTCAATTTTCCTCAGACTTCAGGGATTCAAAAAACAATTTCCACTTAGAGATTCACCTTTCAGTCAAGTCCATTTCACATTTATATTTCACATTCCTATGATGGGCTTTTGAGCAAATATTGTGACAAATACTCTGCTTTGTTCTGAATAGTTTGCAAATAGAGGGGTCATTTCACTTCACATGGCTGTGGATAGATAAGAACAACTTGCAGAATGATGTATCAATGTCCATCTGGCCTTCTTTTTGCTCTCAGTTCCTTTGAAAAGAGTCAGCTAAAATCATAATTCATAAAACATTTTAAATACCTCGAATAATAATGTTCACATTAAAACCTTAGACCACATCACCTTACATAGAAAGAATAATCTCCTTCATCCATTTCCTTTAAAACTTGAAAATGAAGTTTAGGGACACAATATCAGTATTCTCACTTAAAGTGAACATCTTATGGACCCAGTATTTCACTTGAAAAATAGAGAAGGAAGTTTTATAAATGAAAAATATATATGTACATAAAGAGAGAGATACAGTGAATGATATAAAATATAAAGAAGTAATTCCTTTTTTGGGGGGATTAAATTAACATCATCAAATACAGAGTGTTTTTGTTTTTAAATACCAATATTAAAGTGCCAGCAATTAAATGCCCCACCCAAAACATGCTCAAAAATAAGTAAGTAAAACTTTCTGATTTTACAAACATTCTCATGATTCTTATACATGAACTAGATAATTGGCTCATACAGGTTTATGTAGGTCAAATACACACAGGTCTAATATTGTCTCTTCCTTTAAAAGTGGAGCCTTCTGGTACATAGAGTGTCACTGTGACTTGTGGATTCTGGGGTGTTGCCTAAATAGAGTGATCATAAATCATCATTGTAAACCAGGATAATTTTTAGAGTAACAGGAGTGCTGTTTATAATTGCACCAAAGGGAACCATGGATACCGTAGGTAGATCTTCTACCACTAACCTATACTCTTCTTTGCAAATAAGTCAGCTATTACCATTTTTTTTTTACTATGTCACATATCAGCTATCATTTTAGCATAATGTTCTTTGAATGTCTCACATTTTCACAAGTTATCACTCTTCTACCTAGCCCTAATATTAAATGAAATCCCACATGAAACACATGCCATTGACTATAAAGTTAACTCTTCCCTCACTTATGCAACATATAATTATTGCTGGCTCTTCCTTAAACTTTGGAAGCAACTACCTTTTGCTAGTAAAGAAGAAAGATGTAGGATCTGTTAAACTTCCTCTTTTTCTTTGTTTACACTCAAGTTTTTATTTTAATTCCAGTTAGTTAACATATAGTGTAATATTAGATATTAGTTTCAGTAGAATTTAGTGATTCATCACTTACATTTAACACCCTCCCTAAGCTTGTTAACACAAAATATATGAAGGTCCACATGCTATTGTACTCCACTGTTACAATAGTAATTTGAATACACCCATGGAGTAGTTTTCAGTTAAGATTCTTCACTGTTAAACAAAAATATTAGAGAAACTTTAATAAAATATTATGTAATAACTAAATATATACTGTTTAAATAAAATACTACCAGATGTGAAATGTACAGTTAAAACATGAGGCCAAAGTTCCAAAAGGTACTTTCACTTTAGAAGATTACATAGGGGCGCCTGGATGGCTTAGTCGGTAGAGCATCTGACTTCGGCTCATGTTGTGATCTCTATGCTGACAGCACAGGGCCTGGAGCCTGCTTCTGATTCTGATTCTGATTCTGCCTCTCTCTCTGCTCCTCCCCCACCCAAGCTCTGTCTCTCTCTCAAAACTAAATAAACATTAAAAAAAATTAGAAGAAAACATAAATGTGGATTACATACCACAAAATAGCAGTAAACTGAGATACATTTCTTGGTGAATGTAATCCTAAGAGGTATAAAGAAATTATTTCTTCTGAATGATACAAAAAGTCACCTGTAATAAAATCTGCCTTTTATCTAGTGTCTGTTCACCCTCATAGTAATAACATTCTGATTCTCTTTTAGGAAATCATCCCTAATTCATTTGCAGGTCATGTAGTCTTTTTTTATTATTATTAATTTCTTTAACATGTATTCATTTTTAAGAGAGAAAGACAGAGCACAAGCAGGGGAGGGGCACAGAGAGAAAGGGAGACACAGGATCCTAAGCAGGCTTCAGGCTCTGAGCTGTCAGCACAGAGCTGGACATGGGGCTCTAACTTAGGAACCATGAGAGCATAACCTGAACAGAAGTAGGATGCTTAACCAACTGGACCACCCAGGTGCCCCAGGTCATGCAGTCTTAATAGGATTTACTCTCTCCTTCCCTGGTCCCATTTTCTGGCTTCAGAAATAAACCCATGACCAAGGCCAAACCAAACAACAGTGTACAGGTCCTTGGGCACATTCATTGTTTTAAGGTGAGCACGCGGCTCAAGTCAAGCCAACAAGACTCAGTTCTGGCTCCTGAAAATACAAGTGCCCTCTCACTGATGAGACCTTCAGGCTGCCATTTCCAAAATTCATCACATAGACAGAAATCCTCTGAAACTGAAAGCAGTTTAGAAAAGAAGGATGAGGTGGAGAAGGAGGAGAGGAAACAGAAAAGGAGGAAGACTGAAAAGGTTTGATCTGCTAATATCATTTCTGTAATTGTAGGCAGATGTGGCTAAAGAAAACTTGCTGTAATTTTTAGTTGTGCAAAATAGTAAACTGTTCCTTTTTCATTGTTTGTTTTTCTCCTTTTCTTTTCTTTTCTTTTTTTTTTTTTTTTCTAAAACTAACATTTTGTTTTGTTCTGTTTTATAATCAAGATTCCAGACCAGGATAATGCTTCATCAGAAAGGAGGTAAGATTAAATTTCAGTATACAGAGAGAGGTGATGTTATTTCAGCCAGGAGGGCGACGTAAACAAGGGAAAGGATCCAGGAAGACATGCTTAATATGGGGGTGTACCTGGAATACAGCATGGGGAAAAGGGGTATCATAGTTAAAAATATGCTGCACAGAGAAGTCAGTGGCAAGATTGTGCACATTCTTCAATGTCAGAAACAAAAGTAAGAATTTTATTCTTCAGGCAAAAAATGTGTCACAGACTATTTTAGATAGAGAAGGAGAATGACATGATTAGCTCTGAAACTTTGGAAGATTATGCTGACAACATTATATAGAATGTTTTTAGAAGAGGAAATTCTAGAGAAAGAGTTGCAGGGTCATGGGGCTGACATAGAGGAATTAAGCACTTTTGTGACGGAGCTGTACCCAGAGGAGATAAAACATAAAGAGATGATAAACTCTTTTGCTTAACTCAGGACTTCCCCACTTACAGGGTCCTGCCATTCCTTTTTGCTTAATGTGACAACAGAGCATATTAAAGATCATGATAGGTTTGATGTTAGTGAAAACTGATGTGTAAAACTCATGAAACAGAGTATTAGAGTGTCTGTGCTCAGTTACTAATAAATCGAAACAAAAGACATCAGAGACTTCTCACATTAAATGCAGTTAATAATGCACTAAAAATCCATTTGTCCACAGAAAAAAAAAGAATGTGTGTCCATGTGTGTGTGTGTGTGTGTGTGTGTGTGTGTGTGTGTGTTACCTAAAGTTTATGGATGATGGTACCATCATAAACTGATTCAAAACTCATGTATTATAGTCTGAAATGTCATTTGAAATGATACCTCCCTTTCCGAAATCTCTGTTGAATCTTTGATTAGGTCTAAAAATAGGTAAAAAAAAAAAAAAAAAAAAAAAAGTATTGTGAAGAGTCCATTTCAATTCAGTTTGTTTTACTGAAACCACAACTCTCTCTACGTGATGGTAAGAGCATGTGAAGGTTACAGTTGCACAAAATTCCAGGTCAAAATTAAAGTTTAAATTAGGGCACTAGTAAAGGAATTAAAAATATGTGTAGGTGGATATGAGGGCCATAAAAGATATAGAATAGTCAAAATTTCAAATGATTTGCTTACATTTGAAAAATGATCATGATAATGAATTTCTGGAAAGAGATATATGTCTAATTGGGTATAATGATCTTATATATGTATGGCTCCTGGAATGACAAAGGCTCATCTCCTTAAAGAGTAAAAGGCTAGACAAACCAATATTTTGTGTGATCCAGAAATGTGGAGAGAAGGAAATATGATTATTAGGAAAGATTGATGAAACCTGGGGGAAGAGAGAGAAGGAATTGGGAATAATCAAAAAGTGCTTGTAACATATGTGAATGCACCAAATTCATGTTTTGAACCAATACAACCACTAAAATAAACAAAAATATAATAAATAAACACATGAAGAAATATATACATAGATAGTAAATCTAATAGTTATGAAGGAGAGGAACCTGAATTCTAAAACATTTCTCAAACACTACAAATGAAGTTGGGAAAGGTGGGTTACTGGTATTGACTCTCCAGAGAACCTATATATACACACACACATACATATATAGGAACATATATATTCTCTCTACGTATGTTCTATATATATATTCTATACACATATATGTGTATATATACACATATATATGGGTGTATATATAAACAAAATATATATATGTTCTATATATATATTCTATACACATATATGTATATATACACCCATATATATATATTCTATACACATATATGTGTATATATATACATATATATGGGTGTATATATATAAATAAAATATATATATAAATAGAATATATATATATATATAAATAGAATACACACACACACACACAGTTGATCCTTGAACATTATGAGCTTTAAATTTTGAAATTTTCAGGTCCACTTACACATGGAGATATATATATATATATATATATATATATATATATATATATATTAGTTTATTTATTTATCCTGAAAGTGAGAGAGAGAGAGACAGAGGAGGTGTGAGTGGGGAGGACTCAGAGAGAGAAGGAGAGAGAGAATCCCCAGCAACCTCTGCAGTGTGGAGCCTGACACAAGTCTTTATGCAGAGCTTGATCCCACAAACTGTGAAATCATGACCTGAGCCAAACCAGGAGTCTGACGTTTAATTGCCTGAGCAATGGTTATTTGTTGCCCCACACGGTTATTTGTTGATAAATACAGTACAATACTGTAAAGTTATTTTCTCTTTTTTATAGTTTTCCTAGTAACATTTTATTTTCTGTAGACTACTTTATTATAAGAATACAGTATATAACACTATGACATACACAAGAGGTGTTAATTGACTCTTTATGTCAACAGTAGACTATTAATAATCAAGTTTTGGGGGAGTCAGAAGTTATACATAGATATTCTACAGCACAGAGATTGGTGCCTCTAACTCCCATGTTGTTCAAGGGTCAATGGTGTATATATACATATATGGATGGGCTAAACACTTCAATTAAAAGAGACAAATCAGGGGTGCCTGGGTGGCTCAGTGGGTTAAGCATCCGACTCCTGATTCTGCTCAGATCATGATCTTATGGTTCCCGGGGTTTGAACCTCATGTCAGGTTCTGCACTAACAGCACAGAGTCTGCTTATGATTCTCTCCCTCTCTCTCTCCCCTTCCCTCCTTTCTCTGTCTCACAATAAATAAATAAACTGAAAAAGAGTAAAATCAAAATAAAATTATGTATCATTAAGAGGAGATATACATTGAAAATAAAATAAAACAAATAATTAATAAATAGAGGGGGAGAGATTATAATGAACTGGCTCATGTGATTATGGAGGCTGACAAGTCCCAAGTCTGCAGAAGGAGTTGGTGAGCGGGTCAGGAGAAAGCCAGAGGCACAGCTACCGTCTGAAGGCTGGCAGTCTCAAGACCCAGGAAGCACGCATGCTTCATTCAAGTCTAAAGGCAGGAAAAACATCAATGTCTGACTTGAAAGGCACAAAAGCAATCAGGTAGGTAGGAGCAGTTATCTTCTACTTGGGGGGCAGGGGGGTCAGCTTGTTGTTCTATTCTGGGCTTCAACTGATGGGATGAGGCCCCATGCACATTGTGGGGAACAATCTGCTTTGCCCACTTAGATTTTAATCTCATCCAAAAACTTCCACCTAGAAACACCCATAATAACATTTTACCAAATATCTGAGCACCTTATGTCCCAGTTGACCCATGAAATTAACTGTCAAAGTAAATAAAGGAAAAATAATACTGATGTAGCAAATAGAAAACATGTAGCAAGATGGAACACTTGATTTCAATCATATAAAAGTGATATTTAATATAGATGGCCTGAACCCTTCAGTTAAAGAAGAAAAAGCAAAATAAAACCATGTCATTAAGAAGAGATAAACACTTAAAATAAGATATAGATAAATTAAAAGTAAAACTATTGAAAAGAAGATTTCTATGAAAATACAAATCAAGAAATCTGGACAATTATACTAATAGCAGACACAGTACATGCAATATGACCGGAGATACAGAAAGGTATTTCATAGCAATCAACATAGTAAAATCACGTCAACAGCAACAACAAAGGACATTATAAACCTAAATATAGATTAACCTAATATCGAAACCTAAAATAATACATAAAATATAAACTAACAGAACTGAAAGAACAAAGACACTGATATAAAATGACAGGAGAGTCTGATATTTCATAGAACAAATACAGCAATGAATAAATATGTAGATTTCAAGAAGGCCAACAACTTAAACTAACATTTATAGATCATTACAAGGAACAGTTGTAGAATATAATTCTTTTCTAAGGACGAAGGAGTGGTCAGCAAGATAAACCATAAGCTGAGCCATAAAACATGTCTTGATAAATTTAAAAAAAGCTCAATCACACCGATTATGTCATCTCATGTTGATAAAGGTGGTTCTTCGGTAGTTAATTCAGATGTTAAGATTCTCCAGTATACACTTGTAACCAATCTAAATTCACCTTTAAGTAATATATACATTTCATGCATAGCACTAACAGTATTCACAATTTCTACCTCCTGATTATTATTTCTGTCATTCGTTTAACTTAGTCATATGCAATAATCACCCACTCCATTTGTAATATTATTACTTTAAGCAAAACTCATCCTTAAGTTTCACAGAGTTTAGTGACCTTCCCAAGGAGTCTAAAAAGCTGTTGTAAAGTCAAGACTCATCCTCTGCAGGGAACTGAGGGTATCGGTGCTCAATAATCTTCCTAAATTCCTTGCAGTGTCATAGAGGCCACGCTCTGCTAATTAATCAGTTTCCACTAGCAAGTCCAACATGAAGATGCCTGATTTTTCATTGCCAATTTCTCGATAGTAAGAGCTTCCTGATCATGAATGTTTCCTAATTATAGCACCTGCTCATGGATCTGAAACTGGCAGTTGTATTAACAGCTTTTCAATATACAGGTAGTTTTCTGATTGTAGAAAAGGCAGGAGTGTTCTGGGGGACCAGTCTGCAGTATCATTCTAAAAGTCTGTCTCGGTAACTGAAACTATACTGTATATATTCAGAGTTCTTTTTTTAATTTTTTTTGGCCATTGACATTCGTTTTTTCTTGAACTAATGCATTATTTATGGTACGCCCTAAGCTGCTTTCAGAATGAAACAAAAATTACAATGGGTCAGCCAAGATAGACATTTTCCTTTCTCTCTCACTTAACAGTTCAGAAGTATGTCAATAGCACAAAGTGCCCAGGAAAATCTGCTCTAAGTGGTCATCCAGAGAACCTGTTTCCTTCTTTCTGTTGCTCTGCCCACCCCCCCCCCAAGAATATGATCTCATCTGTATGGTTAAAGGGGTTCTTAAGGGCCTTATCAGCATTCCAGCCCTTGAGACTGGGAAGACAAAGTGGACGTCAAACACCTCCTTGAGTAGAAGACGTACAGAAGTTTTAATTTCCAATTCTATCCGATTCCTTTGGTAATAACCTAGTCATAAAGCCTCAACTGGTGAAAAGTAATGTGTTACATGGGTAATGTGTGCTCTGTCAGAATCCTTGGGGGGCTCTATAACCACAACAAAGAATGGGGTGATGGTAATTGAGAGGCAATTGCGGTATCTGCCACAATAGGTTAAATTCTGTTTTTAAAAGTGGAACAGGAGCAATACATGGTGAGTTGCCATAATTTCTACCCTAGGATACTCTATAGTAATATAATCCATCCATTCTTTGAACAAATATATACTGATGCCTACTGTATTCTACTTATATAACAACAATGGTCCCTCCCCACAGGTTGCTTAGAGAATAGTGTTACAGACAAGTTAGTAGACGGTAACTATAACATTAGAGCTAACATTTTGAGTCCATATGTGTGCCATGTTATTTAATTGCTTTATGTTTTTAAATTGTGTAACCTTTGATATTAATGACTTAAAGTACTTATTATATCTACTTTAAAGTTAAGATGTCTGAGAAACAGCTTATACGACTTGTTTAAGATCATAGTGGTATTTAAATTCAGAGTTTATTTTCAGGTTTTCTTTTTCCACATGAATGTGCTTCACCGTTTTGTCATACTCTCTTTCACCATGTATTAAGAGGACACTAAAATACTCAGATGAAGTTATCACAGGACACCACAGATACATGCAGAAAGAAAAACTAAACCAAAAGGAAGGTCAGGGATTGTTTGTGGTTGTGGCAATAGGCAGAAGGTGTGATACACTGGAATATTTCTTAGAGATAAAAAGAACAAATTACTAGGGTGCCTGGGCGGCTTGGTCCATTAAGTGTCTGACTCTTGATTTCGGCTCACATCATCTCATGGTTCTGACAATAAGCCCCACATTGGACTCCATGCCAGGCATGGAACCTGATTAAGATTTTCTGTCTCCTTCTCCCTCGGACCCTCTCACACTCACATGCACTCATGGGTGAGCACCCGCTCTCTCTCTCGCTCTTTCTCTCTCTCTCTCTCTCTCTCTCTCTCTCTCTCTCTCATCTCTAAATAAATAAATAAATAAATAAACAGATAAATAAAACCAATTACTGATATATGCAAAAGCAGGTATGAATCAAAAACAAGAGTATGTGTGTGACTCTAGTTATACAAACGGATAACAATAACTTAATGTGAAACATAAAATATCAGAACAGCAGTAGCTTCATCAGTTTGTTCTCTATAGTTAAGAGATTGTTTCTTGGCTTGCTTTTCTTTTTTCCACATACGTTCATTTGTTTTGCTTTTTAAATTCCACATATGAGTGAAATCATGGTATTTGTCTTTTTCTGACTGACTTATTTCACTTAGAATAGTATATATAATATGAATAACGAAATAAAAAAAATTGCATAGCTAAAGAAAAAAAAGAATGATTAGAGAATGGTAAAAATGAATACTAAGAATAATTCATTATAAGAAGAAAACTAAGGTAAAATATAATAGAAACATTAAAATGAATTGACAGGGGAAAAAAAAAGGACAGCTGTAGCCTCTAGGAGTATAGCTGACTGGGTAGGAGCAAAACAGAAATTTCTAGGGATGATCAAAATGTGCTATACTTGAGAAGAGAGTGTTAAGGTTAGTGATGTTTTACAATTAAAATTTTGCCTTTCACTTCATGTACATTTACCTCTAATTAACAGATTTTGTATTTTAATGGCAGTGGGGATTAGACATTTTGTCAGACCTTCTGTATATTCTAGGTCTGAGCAAATATTAAGGTTAAAAGATAGGAAATCATTTTGAATGGTTTCCTTATCAGATGTAGGCAATAGAGAAATGGGAGAAGATTGAAGAGTCAAGATTCACTACCTGAGTTTTGGCTTTATGAATTGGAAAATGTTGGTGCCATTTAGAGAGATGAGAGAAGGAGGAAAGAAGAGGTGGGAAGAAGTATCTCAGGAAACAAGACATTGACTGAATATTGGATCCAATCCTGAGAAACCTAACAGAAGACCATGGGGGGAAGGGTAAGGGGAAAAAAAAAGTTACAGAGAGGGAGGGAGGCAAATCAAAAGAGACTCTTTAATACTGAGAACAAACTGATGGTGGATGGAGAGGTGGGGGAGAGGGGAAAGTGGGTGATGGGCATTGAGGAGGACATCTGTTGGGATGAGCACTGGGTATTGTATGGAAACCAATTTGACAACAAATTATATTAAAAAAAAAAAAAGAATATTGGATCCAAAAGAGTAGATGAAACCTCTGAGAGAGGACGTAAATTAGAAAGAATGGATCTTTTGGATGATGATATTTGTGAACCAATATGTTTCATGAAGAAATCAAGATTGAACATATTCCAGAAAGCAATGACAAAGCAAGTCAAATGGAATTATGTCTTTTGTGTGTTCCATAAAATATCACTACTCAAACTTTGGCATACCTCAGCATCACCCAACTGGAAGGGTTTTTAAAATACAGATTTTCACAGACTGTAGGATTGTACCACCAGTCTGTTCAGTACGTCTAAGTGGACTTAAATGGAAATAGCATTTGCCTCTAAAATGAACTTTTATGTTGCTTTTGCTGATGGGTCAGTTTCAGAATACACTATACAAATGATATTTTACTTATGCTCTATTTTTGATGGATTAATCAATATCATTGTCAATTATCCAAAGTAAACAGAAAGAGGGACTTGCCATAGTAAACCTGAAAGAATAAACTAATGAAAGTGAAGAAAATTATTATACACATATACATGCACACATGCATATAAATATATTCATATATAAATCCGTATACAATGACATGTATTCCACTGTGGGAAATGGTCACCGTTTATTACCACAAATATATCACATGAGCAAATTATGACTGGATTGCAGCTATCTTAATATTCATTATCTTACCAAAATAATTGACTATAATTATAACTGTTATGATATCAGGATTTTAGTCCATTTATTTTTCTAGTTATTAGTAAAAAAAAAAAAACTTTTTAGCAAGCCTAGAAAGAGAAAGAATTAAATACAATTAGCGATTTAGAAAGCAAGAATATTAGAAATTAGAGAGACAATATTATGACTCTTTTGCAAAGAATATGTCACAGAATTATTGCTACACAAAGATGTCTTTATTAATTTTATCAAATAGTCTTTTCATATCCTGATTAGCATATTGGTTTCTTTCTTTTTTTCTTCATCACTTTGAAGACATAGAGATTACAATAAATAGAAGTTTCTCATATTCAAATATTTTTCTACAACTTTTGGAAAGTTTAGGAATAAAAACTAGTTGTAAATTCATATAAGAATTAATTGAAAAAATAACTGTAAACCATGAAGAATCTAAGTAAATACTGATAAAAAGGATAAAATGAGGGGCGCCTGGGTGGCGCAGTCGGTTAAGCGTCCGACTTCAGCCAGGTCACGATCTCGCGGTCCGTGAGTTCGAGCCCCGCGTCAGGCTCTGGGCTGATGGCTCGGAGCCTGGAGCCTGTTTCCGATTCTGTGTCTCCCTCTCTCTCTGCTCCTCCCCCGTTCATGCTCTGTCTCTCTCTGTCCCAAAAATAAATAAACGTTGAAAAAAAAATTTTTAAAAGGATAAAATGAATCTCAAATCAATAGTATAAGATATACATATTCCTTTGTGGTAAGAGCATGCATGTATCAAAGTATTTCAAAAACCTCATATCCAATGTTGATACGTGGCACTTATAATTATGTATGTAATTACATATACAATGGGTATATATGTATAGGCCTGGATACAAAGTTTTTTCAATTTAATTCATATTTCTCAGCAATAGTGAGCTTTGAGGGGAAAAGCTTAAAAGTTAAAAACTTTAAGAAGAAATGAATCCATGAAAGTCATAGGGACATTCTGAAATAATTTAAATCATATAATGTATTTTAACCCGAAACATAGCAATAAAAAAAAGAAACCATTTGCAAACAAAGAGTTTTTTGTTGTTGTTTGTTTTGTTTTTTGCAAGAATGGCATTTGTACAGAGGAAAATGGAGAAAGATATAATAAAAATAAATATTTTATCTTATATATTCTAAAGTAGCCAAAATTTTACTTAGAAGTCAAGCATATAATATATATGTGTTAATATAAAACATATTACATATGCATTTTATTTGAATTCATTAAAATATCAATGTATTAAATGAACTAGATATTATATAACACGTATTAAATATCATCCTTATCTATCAAAACATCTTTAACAACAGTGTCTATTATATCCTTAATTAGGTAACTGCTACATTGATTTATGGATTTACATGGAGACAGAAGTTCAAAAGGTAAGGAAAGAAAAACTTTTTAGCAAACATCTGCACCTCATTGTGTTTGTTAATAATAAACATCTTTTTAAATGAAAGCTAAAGCTAACCTGATAAAGGCATGAAGGTGAAGAGAATAATACATTTTTTTAACTTATTATTTGGAAATTTACTCCTCATCAATCATGTTTTTGGGAGAAATTTTGCTTTTTCTATGAACACAGGTTAGGATTATGAAGCATACCAAAACTAATTCTATTTGGAGGGAAAGGACTCAAGGGATAAAGCTGAGGGACAATGGGTTTCTCCTGTGTTGCTTAATATTCAATTTGAAATGTTACATAGCTCCCTGTTTCTCTTATCAAATACTTAAGCTTATGTTATTTATAAATTTGTTTTTTTAAGAAATATTTATTGAGAACCTAGTATACACCACGTATGATTCTAGATGAAGGGAAAAAAGAAAGAAAAAATAAACCCTTTCCTCCAATGGAGCTTATATTCTAAAGTTGGGTTAGATACAAAAATGAACAACAACAAAAAATCTAATGTGTCAGATGATAAAAAGTAAAATGGAGAAAGAGTATGGAATGTGGGCATGTGGAAGAAAGGGAAGAGTTGATATTTTATTGATTTTTTGTTTTACTATAACTATTATTATTATTATTAATTATTTTGAGAGATAGAGTAAGAGTGTATGAGCAGGGGAGAGGGGCACAGGGAGAGAGAGAGAAAAAGCTCATAGGCAGGCTCCACACTCAGTGCAGAGCCCAATGGGGCGCTCGATTCCACAACCCTTGGATCATGATCTGAACCAAAATCAAGAGTTAGATGCTCAGCCGACTGAGCCATGCAGGTGCCCCAAGAGTTGATATTTTAAATGGGGGTGGTTAGGAAATGCTTCCTGGTAAGATGACATTTGAACAAAGTGGAGGGAGATGAGGCAAGAATCGATGTAGATATCTGGAAAAATGGTATTCCAGGCAGAGATAAAGCAGGTCCAAAACCTCTAAAACAGAGATACTTTTGTTATGCTCATGCAGCAGCAAGTGGGTCAGCATTGCTGGAGAAAAGTGCATGATGAGAAAGAATAGTAGAAGATGGAGATAAAAAGTCAACAGTAAGAACTTGAGGTCCTATAGGTCCTTACAAGTGTATACAAAGGAGCCCACTTGAGGATGAGGAGCAGAGTGACATACGTATGTTCAGCAGGGTCATTCAGACTACTATGTTGTTTATAGAGTGAGGGCTAGGATGGGAAGCGAGAATATGAGTGAAGACTAAGAAGCTATTGCGACAATGCAGTTGATATATTTTGTAACTTTACTCATAATAGTAGCAGGGGAGGTAACAAGAATGGTTCTGATTCTGGATATTTTGAAAATAGATCCAACATGATTAACTAATTGTTTGGCTGTAGGCAGTGACAAAAAAATAAAATAAAATGAAGCAGGGATCAAGGTGATACTAAGCTACATGGCTAGAGCAACTGAAAGTTGCTGTCCACAAGGAAATTAAGATATGATGTCGGCTACAGTTCAATATTTGGTTTGGTCAATGAGTTCTGTGTCACACAAGTCATATCACTAGAAGAAGAAAGAAACAACTAGTTACTGGAGGATTGAACATTTGAAACTGAAAGTATAGAGATAAGGTAGTTACTGGAAATAAGAAGGTTTAGGAAAACGCTGCCCAATTACTGTATTTTCACTAAAATGTGGAAGACTATTATGAGAAACAGGATTAGTGAGGAAGACTAGGAGTTCTGTTCAGCATGCTAACTGTAACTTGCCTATTACTCATGCATAGGTATGTCCAGTAGTCTGAAATATCTAGGACTTGTCATAATATACATGATATTTACTTTTATTTTTTAAATGTTTTTATTCTTTTTTTTTAATTTTTTTTTCAACGTTTATTTATTTTTGGGACAGAGAGAGACAGAGCATGAACAGGGGAGGGCCAGAGAGAGAGGGAGACACAGAATCTGAAACAGTCTCCACTCTCTGAGCCATCAGCCCAGAGCCCGACGCGGGGCTCAAACTCACGGACCGCGAGATCATGACCTGAGCTGAAGTCGGATGCTTAACCTACTGCGCCACCCAGGCGCCACTGTTTTTATTTATTCTTGAGAGGGACAGAGCATGAACAGGGGAGGAGCAGAGAGAGAGACACAGCATCCAAAGCAGGCTCCAGGCTCTGAGCTGTCAGCACAGAGCCTGATGCGGGACTCGAATTCACTGGCTGTGAGATCACGACCTGATCCGAAGCCAGATGCTTACCCTCCTGGGCCACCCAGGTGCCCAATATATATAATATTTAAAGCCATTTGTCTATATGTTAACAATTAAAAGATTAATGAAAATAAAGAAGAGAGGTGTTTCAAAGACTGCCTATGGAACAATACAAAGTTTTGATGAGTGAGACATAAGAAGAAACCATCAATGAAAAGTGAAAAAGAGAAGTGAGTGGAATAGGAAGAGAAACAAAATGTCTTGATCCAGAATTCAAATAATGCAAATCTTCCACTTGATGAACTGTATCGAAAGGTGTTAATAAGCTAAGAAACATCAGAATTACAAATTGACCATTATATTTAGTAATGTAGTGAGCTGGTGTGATAAAAGCAGTTACTAGAAATGGTAGACTAGTAGCCATAATTGATTGCATGCATTGAAGAATGAAAGGGGCAGAAGTGGAAGACAGGCACTGTTAATAATTCTAGAGTGCAAAGTTTTCAAAGAGACGAGAGAAATGAAGTCAGGAAGGGCTTTTTGTGTTGCTGGCTTTGTATTTGTTTGCTTTGGAATGGCAGTTTTGTATACTGATAGGAATATTCATTATTCTGGAGACAGAAAGATGAGAAGCACTGGAGCTATGTCTTTGATTAGGTGAGAGGAAACAGTGCATAAATAGAGGGGTGACATCATCTGGAAACATGAACAGTCATTCAGATTAACATGAGAAGAGGGGAGACAAGGGAGAGAAAAGTTATAAAATAGTCATCTCAGGAAGTGGCAGAATGAAAGGATTTGGAAAATATAATAGACTTCCCAACCAGCTTGAAGGATCCACTTGAGGTTAATAGCCATGATTATAATGGGAAGCCATCCTGCATAAATTGTTTGCTAGCCCATCATGTTCACTTACGAAAGTCCTGCCAGGAGTCTGCACTTGTCTTTGAATTTTGCCAACTGAGACGGGCCATACTAGAGAAGAGTAATTTGATGATGCTTGCAAGGGTGTGATTATAATGATAAATTATGGGTCATCGAGGAAATGAGGATATGCTATATGTTATAATGAAATATTTGATATATTACATGGAAATCATGTTGCTGGAAGAAATAAGATAGAAACAAATCAGGCTGTTGAGTAGCGCCTTTGAATTTGAGGGTATGGTGATGATATACTTACTGGGCATTAGAAGGTTTAGAGAAGTGTGTCGAGTAAGAATTTATGTGATGATTAGAATGTTCATATCGCCACAATAACCACAAGTAAGTGTGGCTATTGAATCATTGATACGTGGCTAGTGTAACTAAGGAATTAACTGGTATTAAATAATTATGTACATATAGCTCTTGGCTAGGAATGAGGGGCTAGGAAGTAGCACATAGCTTTAGAGAAAGGGAAAGTGAGCTAGAGATGAGGAGGAATGACCAAGGTGACAATAGATTATTAGTCTTTATACTAATAGGTAAGGAGTGGTACATATCTGATGATATGATATCAAGCCTGTTACATTTTAGGGGGAAAAGGAGAGAACATTTTATATTTTAGAACTGGTAATGGCAGCCAGCAGAATAAGATCTGAGGAAAACAAATGTCCATTTCTGGAAAGGGCTGCAGGGGAAATCACGTTCTCAAGGCAGAATCATATTTCACTTAGAATAACAAGGTAAAGAAAATCTTCAGGTGTGGATAGAATATTTTGCTGAAAAATCACCTAGATTAAAAATATCATGGTAGAATTGTTTCTTAAATCTAAGAGAAGCATGAGTTGGAACAATTTACCTAATTAACTAACTTGACAGAGGAATGAATGAATGAATGAATGATGAATGAACAAATGAACAAATTGATTTTATGGGGATAAGAATACAGGAAATGAAGAATAACCTGGAAGTCTTAGGCATCTTGTGAGAACTGCTATAAAGAGTAGTAAAGAACATAATAAAGTTAATCTTATTGTCATAGAACGGTTAGATTTTGCTATATTCTCTTTGAACTGTTAGTATATCATTCATTTCATTCAGCAAATAATAATTAATGATCAGCTAGGTGTCAGACATAGCACAAAACTCCAAAGAACAAGTGGACACCATAAGATGGAAAATATGCTAAAATTTAGCAGAAAATATGCTAAAATTTAGCAGAAAATATGCTAAAATACCTCTTAAGGTAATATATTTCACACTTATTATCTCTTGTATAAATAATTACTTTGTATAGTGTGTATTTTTATGTTTTCAGACATTTTGCTCATGTCAGTTGTCAGTCTCTACCTTTCAAAGAGAATTGATGGATTCTTTTACTGCCTCCTTAAATGATCACGCCTGGTTTTGTTCACCAAGATTGCCAATTAATTTAGTTGTCCTTTGCAAGTCATTCTCCAGTTGCTTTATGATTTTAAAAATCTTTTCAATACACTTGGAAAACAGGGATACCAGATATCATAACTTTTTGATAGGTAAGAAGAATAAGGACAAATGGAATAAATTGAATCATTATTCCAAAGATTACATTCAAGTGCCATTATCAGAAAAACTTCACATTATTCTAAGTGCTAATCCATCAGTTTTACCAAATGGTTGGAAAGTGTTTTCTGTTTTATTTCCAATATAAAACATTCTGTTGTCTATTTTGGACACAGAAATAAACTGGGCTTACTTCCATAGAAAACTGCAGTGGTGATTAACATCCTGTGTTGGAGAGTAACCATAGTGTGATAGACTTTCCATAATTCCAAATCTGAAGTGTCAATACCAATAATTAATTAATTGTAAATGTAATAGACATCTTCTCCCATTTTTTCTTAGTTGACCCCTCTTTCAACATGAAGACCTTGACCTTCCCTCTCTGAAACTATTTCTTTGAACTTTCACATCACCATTCTCCTTGCTTTTGTCATTTTTTCTTAGTGTTTTTTTTCCCCCAATGCTTTCTTCTAAAAGTTACAGGTTCTGTTTACAGGTTCTGTCTTTGTCTTCACATTCCTAGGTGTTTGCATTCTCTCCTACTTACTTTAACTGTCATGTTGATGACTCCAGAACCAATATTAATGATGTCATCTCTATCTTGAATTTCAAACCTCCCTACTGGATATCTAGAGTGGGATTGATATTCCAAACTTGAACTCATTATATTTCTCCCTTATGAACATGTATGTTCTCATGTTTATTGTATATAGCGTGACCACCATGTATTCAGTCTTCAGACCAGAAACCTGGGGACTTCACTGATTTCTATTGTTCCCTCTCCAGCTATTATCTGTCCTCCTAGATATTTAACTTTCTCACAGAGTACTTCCTTCTTTTAATTTCCAGTGTCTGACACCTAGCAATGCTTAAAAATGTCTGCCAACTTGAATTAGACGACTGAAACTCTTAATACAAGTATACTGGGTAGCATTTCTCCATGTTACTCTAATTTTCAGTGGTCTACAAAGTATTCTCTAGTTTTAAAGAATTTTTTAATCCTTTTAAAATATATTTTTCCAGACTATCTTTTTTATATTGCTTTGGCTTTTTACTTTTATAATAAATAAAGCTTCCAGTTATAGCATAATACTAAGCTAAATTCACAGATGGAAAATTACCTATTTTCCATGGAAATGGATTACCTATTTTGGCCAATTCACCTAATTGCTACACACATCTTTTTAGTACATATAACCAGATACTTTGAAGATCTTTTGAAATAAAGGATTCAATTTAATTACAAAGAAAATATTTATTTTATACCATTATAATAATAATAAACTACATTATTGCAGCTGATTACCCTGTTTTAACATGAGTTGTTGTGTTAAAATATGGATAAAGTTCAAACAAATATTTCAAATTTAGTAAGATTATCAGAATTTAGACAGTTCTGTAGTCACTTATTTGTTCTTGTGTTAAGTATTTATCCTTTCTCTTTCCTGAATAATTCATGAGATGAGGAATAATTTAGTTTTCACTAACCTTTTTATATTTTAAAAAGTTCAGTCTTACATCTACTGATTTGTTCTTATCCTGAGAGCTAATTCAACAGAATTCAGAATTCGATCCCGTCTATATTACCATAGCACACTCAACCGCGTGTGAGATAATACTGTACCAACTTCTTCTTACTCTGTTGGGTGTACGCCTTGTACTTTTTAGTGAGGGAATGTTGTTTTCCTTCCTCCATTTTTTTTCCCATGTAGAAATATGTGATTTTTAGGTGACATCCAATTAGGTGGAGTTAAACTATTAAGAAAGGTCAACCTCTGGGAAATTCACTAGTTTTTTCTTCTCTGTATTTTGGGTTGCCATGAGGAAGTGATCCTGGTTACATGCTTCAGCTCTGCTGATATAAGGTTTTGTTTGAGTGAGCTCTCCCTAGGTTTGTTTGAACTGAGGCCTGAGAATTGGTAATGGTAGGCAGTCTTGTTGTTGTTGTTGCTGTTGTTTTGTTTTTGTTTTGTTTTGTTTTAAGTAGGCTTCAGACCCAATGTGGAGGCTTGAGCTCATGACTCTGAGATCAGGAGTCTCTTGCTCTATTGACTGAGCCAGCCAGGCACCCCAGTAACGGTAGGCAATCCTTTTGGAAACACATTAAAGCTTTATTCCCCAATGAGATTATCAAAATGATGATTGACAGCTTATCACCATTTGCCTATCTCCCATAACTTACTTGAGACTTGGTTAAAAACATAGCAGGTGGAAATCTGTACTGTGTATTGAATTTCTACAATTCCAATAATAACTAACTAATATGATGGAATGTTGAGACAAGAAAAAAGAAAAGGAGCAATAGTCTTCCTGGCTTTTGCTCAATGTCAAGGGTACAGTGTACATGGTCATTAAACAGGATTCAAAATAGTTTTCATGATGGAAGCTTTCTGACAGATATTCCTTGCTCAAGTTAGTCATTTAAATAAACACAAAATGCAAGATTTTCTTTATTCGATACTTTATATTGTACTTCTGTTTTCATTTATAAACTCTAAGCAAGCTTTGTTTTCCTTCTCTTTCAACAAACTTAAGCTGAATGGGAGTCTAATAATTACAATGACATTTAGCATTTCTAAAATACCTAACATTTCTTCATAAAGTTACCATGGATGTTTCTATGAATAATTGTATATTAAAAAGAAGAAGACATGATTCCACTGAAAAAATAGCATTTTTTCAACACCAGCTTCTCTAAAGAAACTTTACTTTTATAAATGTTTTTCTTTCATGGAACCTTTGTTATTACATGACCCATGTAGTTCATGCCATATGATAATTTACAATGTTGACTACTTTATAAAATGAAACTAAACTCTCATAGATAGAATACAAAGCCTTAATGCTAATCCCATTATATCATCATATAGCTAGGACCCAGCACTATACGCTTGCAGTCATATAAGAAAATGGTTAAGAGAGAGGTTTTGAAGTTAGACTGCCTATAGCAATCAGAGTTCCAAATATTTCTAGCTCTGTGATATTGGTTGAGCTACTTAACCTTCCTAATTTCCAGATGTTTAATCTACAAATTGAAAAGAGTCACATTACCTATTTTAAGGCCTTATCATAAAAAAGGCACCTAGACAACTCAAGTTGAAATCAGACACAAAATTAAGTGCTCACTAAATGTTTGCTAATAACTGAAATATCAGGTTGGGGTATAAAAGATCATAAATTATTCATTTTTACTGGGTTAAAAGTGATTCTACAGAAACCAATGCATCTAAAGTACTAGAAACAAAAACAACAAAATTAGATCACTTGCAAATTAATGTCCACACATTATTTTTACAACAAGCCACAAGCTAAATTATCATTCAACATTGCCAACCTAAGCCAAGTAACTATATCATTTAGATTCCAGGCAGGCAGGCAGGCAGGCAGGTATGCAATTGCATCAGGGAAGCCACCTGCTAATTATCTGAATATAGTGCACTTTAAATATCAAACCAGTTTCAAAAGTAATGCTCTTTTTTTATGGAACAAACATAGATGTTTATGATAGGAGAAAATGGAAATAATATTTGGATGTCCACAAGAGACTGAGGAACCAACATTCTATTAAAAATTAGGCATATATTAGCAGCAAAGATAACCTGATGGTGTCTACAAATTGTTGTTCCTAACAAGTTACAGTGGAGCTGAACCAGACAAAAAGAAATCAAATAAAAACTGATAGGAGTGCTGTGCCAGAAACCAATCTGCACCTCTCTATTCACAAAGTTCCCAGGTACATAGAAATATAACACTCCATGTTTTACAACACTTAATAATTGAACACTGACTGAAATATGTGTTCAAGGCTAATTTCATTTTAAAATTATACGTACATTAATCTGTACATTTGGTGAATGATCCAAACCTGATATAAATGTACTTTAAATAAATAAAAATGGATTGAGATTTCTAGAATGGGGGTCTGGATTAGGTAACTATTATACATATAACAAGTCTATTTGTCTTCGAGATGGAGTGGCTAGTAGAGTCCACTAGAAGGAATTCTGTTTTGGGGGCACCTGGGTGGCTCAGTTGGTTAAGTGTTCGACTTCGGCTAAGGTGATGATCTCACGGTTCGTGGGTTCAAGCCCTGTGTCAGGCTCTGTGCCTGGAGCCTGCTTTGGATTCTGTGTATCCCTCTCTTTCTGCCCCTCCCCCACTTGCACTCTGTCTCCCTCTCAAAAATAAATGAACATAAAAAATAAAATTAAAAAAAAAGGAATTCTGTTTTGGTGAATAAATGAGAAAATAAACAAGAATTGTTTCAATACACCACTATTTCTACCTACACAATTATTTTCATTATTTTGAACAAGCATATGAAACTGATTATTGGAAATGTGGAAAATCTTGCACATGATACTTCTAGTGGCTAAACATAAAAAAAAGGATTCTCAAAATGTTAACATAAATCATACATAGTAGTGCAATGGGGTCAATTGGACTATTTATGGAAGAGTCATTCATATATGATCTTAAGTCATATGAATTGACATTGGCCAAATCAATCAAGTGATTGATTCTCATTTGCATAATCTGTGGATAGATAAATCATGAATACCAGATAAAAGCATATATCTAGGTTGATCTAAGTGTGGAATCTATTTTTATTCACCATCATTTGTGAATATTTGTGAGTTAGTTAAAAGTATCTGGACCTGGAAGAATCAAAGCTGAATTTGAATGTTATCTCTCTCAACTTCTAGGTTCATCCTTGAACAAGCTATTTTTCTTTTGTGAATCACTATTTTCAATGAAATGTAGTGATATTCATTATAGAAAATGTTTGTTGAGAACTTCTTACCTGGAACACTTTAAGCACATTTTTAGTGTATATTAGGCCATTTATATACTGTCCCCAAACTCCCATAAGTAGTGGGGGAATTTTAGAAATTACCATATCTAGCCCATTAAGGAAGTCAGAAAACTGAATAGCAGACAAATTAAGAGCTTAGGTGGCAAGAAATAGCAGCTGAAATCAGACAATTAAGTATTCAATGGAATCTGAATAATTTTCATTAATGTTGGGAAGCTTATGGAAAAGTACTGAATTCTTAGAATTAATAGGATAGAAAGCAATAAAATTAAGGAAGGAAACACCATTACAAAATAGACTTTGCTCATTTATTTTATTAGTCTTAATTATTTATGATAATACTTCATATTATACCAATTAATGCCCTGTAGTATAATGTATAAAATTAATGACAGAATATAAGACTTGTAGGTAACACAAGGCTATTAAGTCTTTTAAGAGAAGTTGAAGAGTTTACTTTCTTTGAAAGGGAATTTTTTTGGTTTGGAGATTAGTGAAGTTAAAATAATTGAGTTCTAATATATTTTAAAGTATTATGTGCATTTATTAAAAGTTACTTATAAAGTCTTATACTTGTAAAGTAAGAAATTATTGTTTCTCTAAAGAACTTACCAGATATATTATAAACATAGTAATACAGGAGTTAAATTACAGGAGACAAAAGAGGCATCAGATTGTGTGTGTGTGTGCGTACGTGTGTGTTGATTTGTATAATTCGTTACATATTTTGGACTTAACCTCTCATCAGATATATCATTACCAAATTTCTTCTCCCATTCAGTAGGTTGCCTTTTTTGTTTTGTTGATGGTTTCCTTCACTGTGCAGAAGCTTTTTATTTTGATGTAGTCCCAATAGTTTATTTTTGCTTTTGTTTCCCTTGCCTTGGGAAATATAGCTAGAAAAATAGTGCTATAGCCAATATCAGAGAAATTACTGCCTATGTTCTCTTCTAGGAATTTTATGTTTCAAGGTCTCACATTTAGGTCCTTAATCCATTTTGAGTTTATTTTTGTATATACTGTTAGAAAGTGGTCCAGTTTTATTCTTTTACATGTACAATTTTCCCAGCACTATTCACTGAAGAGGATATCTGATTAAAAGCTGGGAAGATGGGGCGCCTGGGTGGCGCAGTCGGTTAAGCGTCCGACTTCAGCCAGGTCACGATCTCGCGGTCCGTGAGTTCGAGCCCCGCGTCGGGCTCTGGGCTGATGGCTCAGAGCCTGGAGCCTGTTTCCGATTCTGTGTCTCCCTCTCTCTCTGCCCCTCCCCTGTTCATGCTCTGTCTCTCTCTGTCCCAAAAATAAATAAACGTTGAAAAAAAAATTAAAAAAAAAAAAAGCTGGGAAGAGGAACTGAATAGACATTTTTCAAAGAAGACATACAGATGGCAAACAGACACAGGGAAAGATGCTCATCATCACTCATAATCAGAGAAATACAGATCAAAACTACAATGAGATATCACCTTATACCTATCAGAATGGCTAAAATCAAAAAGACAGGAAATAACAAGTGTTGGAAAGGATGTGGAGAAAAAGGAACCCTCATACACTGTAGGTGGGAATGTAAATTGGTACAGCTGCTATGGAAAACAGTGTGAACGTTCCTCAGAATATCAAAAATAGTAATATTACATGATCTAATAATTCAACTACTGGATATTTAGCCAAAGAAAACAAAATATTAATTAAAAGAGATACATGTACCCCTAAAGTTGGTTACAGTGTTATTTACAATAGCCAAGATAAGGAAGCAACTCAAGTGTCCATCAACAGATGAATGGATAAAGAAGATGTAGTGTATATATACAATGGAATACTATGCAACTACAAAAAAGGAGATCCTGACATTTACTGCAACATGGATGGACCTAGAGGCTATTCTGTTAAGTGAAATAAGTCAGGCAGGGAAAGAGAAATGCCATATAATTCAACACATATGCATAATCTAAATAAATAAGTAAGAAATTATAAAGCAGAATCAGACCTATAAACAGAAAGAACAAATTGACAGTTCCCAGAGCGGACAGGGGTCGAGGGATGGACCAAATAGATGAAGAAGAGACACAGGCTTACAGTTATAGATAGAATAAGTCATAGGAATAAAACGCACCAGATAAGGGATACAGTCAGTGATTTTTAATAGTGCTGTATGGTGACAGACAGTAACTACACTTGTGGTGACCAGAACATAGTGTAAAAATTTTTGAAACACTATGTTATGCCCTTAAACTAGTTCAGCATTGTGTGTCAACTATATTTAAAAAAAAAAAAAAAAAAAGGAGAGGCATCGGAAAATGGCATATCAGAAACTGTAAAGCAACTGCATAGAGAAAAATCTGAGAAAATTAATATGATGCTTTATTATCTGTCTTACCTCTTTTAATTTCTCCTCCTTAAGAAAATAACAACCTAAAATTTCACACAAATTTATATGAACCAGAGAGTGTATTCCTGGGTAATATAGTACATACAATACAAAATACATGTACTTCCCCCCACCCTGGTTCTCTTTAAATTACATTACGGATGGTGTCAACTCTTATCTGTGTGCTAAAAATGCCTTTATGGTAACGTGGAAAATCATCCAGTGAATGGAAGATTTAGACAGACAATTTTTGGAAGTTAGAGTTTAAATAGGTTAGAAATGAAAGAGTTTGCATGATGGGGGGTAGGTGATTGAGGATAATAGTTAATAAAGAGATACAAACACAATGTATCAAACTGTTATATGCATTCAGAGGAACCACAAAATATAGAGATAATATGAACTAGGGTATGATCTTAATGTTAAAAAGGTAGAATGCTTCTTGGTAGAGAGATTTGCAGTAGCAAGGTGAGCTAAAATGAAATAAAATGTTGCAATTACCTCCTGACCCATTCTTAAGGGGCTTCTAAGAAAAATAATTAGCCTTTTCAGAGCTGCAGTAAAAGCAGTACTCTTGAGGGGAGTTATAGGAAGTACAAGTGGTAGAGGAATGGTACTGTGGAGTTAGAGGGATGGGATTTAAGAGAGTGAATTTCACAAATTCACAATGAACTGAAGGTTCCATATGGCACAGTGCAATAGAATGAAACTCAGAGAAATAGTGCAGGAAAACCTTAGACAAGGACAAATGCAGAGCTTACAAGAGGATGCTAAACAGAAGACTTCTGTTTTAAGTTGCAGCCTAAGATGGCAGGAGTGATGTGGCCTAAGTTTGGAAATGTGTGTCATCAACAGAAGAAACTTCAGATCATGTTACAGAGGGCCCTGAATATAAAGTTCATCAGCCTGCTGGGTATTTGGAAGCCTTTCCTCAGAAACAGAAGAACAAGCGGCCCCAGAGGAAGAGGAAACATGATCGATTGCCTTGTAAAGGGTGCTAAGAGCATTAAATGAGACAACAACTATATAAATGTTTTGGGGATTAGGACAAAAATGAGCCATCCCTGGAAGGAAGCATGGATGGAAAGACCAGGAGTTCTACAGTCAGACAAGTGAGGGCTGTGGGTCCTCAAGCAACCCATGCAATGGCAACACATGCAACTTGGAAAGGTTACTCATTACGTCCCCAGTTCAGTTACCTTTTTTTTTCCCCTAAAAAGTGGGCAAAAAGCCATGGTGCTTATGAGACAACTAAATGAACTAACAATGACAAAACACAGATTCTCAATAAACATCCATCCCTACACTTGTGCTATGGTTCCTTTTTATGATTTCTCATATGTATCTTCCTGAGCAAAACACCTCTTCACTTTGTCAGCATGGTCAACTCCTACTCTCTGTCCTTGAACATGAAATTTGGGTGCCTGGGTGGCTTAGTTGCTTGAGCATCTGGCTCTCGATTTTGGACCAAGTCATAATCTCACAGTTCTTGGATTCAAGCCCCTTGTCAGTCTCCACTCTGGCAGTGCAGAACCTGCTTGGGATTCTCTCTCCCTCTCGTTCTGACTCTCCCTGACTTATGTTCTCTCTCTCTCTCTCTCTCTCTCTCTCTCTCTCTCTCTCTCTCCCCCTCACCCTCTCTCTCTCTCTCTCTTTCTAAAATAAATAAATAAAAACTTAAAAAAATAAAATGAAATTCAAGTGTCATCTCAAGTGACACAGATTCCATACCCACTCTTTGCACTGTCATTAAAAAATTGCCCTGAATGCCATTATAGCATAGCACTTATCTTACTCTATTGCAATTATTTGGTTACAAAGTATATCTTATACTAAATGGTAATTTACATGGTAAATTTTTGAGGCTACTGAACACATGCCATACAAAACTGAAATTTTTGGTTCCTAGCAAAGTATCTTAAAAATTATATATGCCTAAAATGTTTATTAAGTAAATTGAGCAAATCATATATTCAACAAGTCTATTTAATTCTGACTAGTGGCACAAGGTGGGCTTTGAGAAAATACAGTAAAACCAACACAGTAAGTCAGCACATGTTGAGTGATCTAATTAAGTTTATATTATGAAAATAGCCAAACTGAATAGTGTTGAAACTATTGTTATTGCTTCTAGGAGATGTTTTAAAATTGTGGCCAAATAATTGACTGTGACCTTTAAATGAAAGAAGACAACTAGAAATTCATCAGTTTTGTGATTAAGGTGTTCACTATTACTTAGCCAAGTTTCATGGCACACATGTTTAAATTATCCATTTCAAGGCAAGAAAAAATGCAAACTATTTTGTACAAATGATGTATAGGTTATCGTAAGAAGTTTAGAAAAAACATAATTTGCCTTGTTGTACCTAATTAGAATGAATAAAGCATTTAATCTGGAAAACAGTGAGTATCACAATTGAGTGGAAAAATGAACATGCAGCAATTGACCCAGGAACATAATTTATATTTGGAAAAATTTCCGGTTTCATCAAAAGAATCACTTCACTAAGAGTTATGTTTTATTCATTCAATGGTACACCGAAACCCTGATGATTTGGGATACTTAATTGCACTGATCCACTTACAAACAGCATGTGCAATTGAGTGACAGGAGACCTTTATTTATTTTAGGTTATTTTAGCACAATGTTTGTCAATGTTGTATGAGGATGAGTTGTATTTAAGTATAAGATTTGGGTGATTTTTTTTTATGTGTCCCCTGAGGCTCTATCTTTGCCCAAACCATAATGAAAATGGAACAGCTTCAAACACCTATATTTTAAAACCACAGTGTTTGACTCAGTGGTAAATTAAAGAAAATTGATAAACGAGTAACTCTAAAATCAGTTTGATGAACAAAGCTTTCTCAGAAAGAAGCAAGAAATGTAGTGATCTTTTGCTTCCTGATAACAGTCCCAAAATGTGACTCATCTAACATTGTGATAAAATATTTTCCTTGGAGTTTACAGATAACGTAGAAATTTGTGTGAAGAAACAGTTTTAAATTTCTCTATAATATCCACATTAAAATTAATCATACTCCATAAAATGAGCTAACGTGATCTCTAGATCAAGGAAAATAATCAACCATCATCATAATAATCAATCATGTTTTCCCCTAAAAAGCATTTGTTTTTTTTTATTATCATTGATAACATTGTGTTAAATGCTCCAGTGAGGTAAAACTTTTCCAGATCCATCACTTCCACTGTGGTTCTCTTAGCTAAAATGTGCACTTTGATTCTTCGGGAAAATTCTCAAAAACCTTATACGATGTCGTGTCTTATTTTAACTTATAGAAAATATGATGTTATAAAAAGCAAATTAAAAACTCAACATCTATAGGGATGTGATCATCTCTAGAGCTGCACTGACAGTAGAAAACAATAAATGCAATGTTACTGCTCAGCACATATGTAAGGTCTTCCCCTACATCATAACCTCCATTTTAGTTAAGCTAGAATTGGGTTTCTATTTAGGGCAAAGAGACCGGAAGTGCAAGTGATGTGTGGCACTCTCTGGCAGAGATGGTTTACAAAACTTGACTTTTTTTTTTTCATTTTTCTCACTTATTCTTTCTATAATGTGGTAGGACACATGTTGAGAATGGTCATTTCAAATGGAGGGAGCATAGGCCATGTGCATCACTGAATGGAGAAGATCTCTCATCAAATCACACACGAGTTTGTCTTCACGGTAAGTAATTCTCTATGTTTGTCAGATTTCTTGTTCTTGTCTTAGTCCAGTTTACCCACACCAAGGAATAGCCAACGTTGAAATGAAAGATGAGGTCATGGACCAAGTTATTTGTGGAGCTGTTTCATGAAAGTTTGTCTTCTGAATTTAAATCCCATGCTTTCATCTGTGAACAAAGTGAAAGAAGGGCTCTTTGAAGATACATACACACTATACCAAGCCTGAAATTTTAAGTGTTGCCTTGAAATATTTCAGCCTCCCAGGGCCCCAAGGACTTGTATTTATTTATTTTTTTTAATTTTTATTTAATTTCCAGTTAGTTAACATACAGTGAAATATTAGTTTCAGGTATACAATTTAGTATACACGCACATACAACGTGTGTTTAGTATATTACGCACATACAACGCCTAGTGCTCATCACAAGTGTCCGCCTTAGTACCCATCACCATTTAACCCATCCACTGCCCCCCTCCCCTCCAAAACCCTCAGTTTGCTCTCTATAGGAAAGGGTCTAGTTTATGGTTTGCCTCTCATTTTTTCCTCTATGTTCATCTGTTTTGATTCTTAAATTCTACATATTAATGAAATCATATAATATTTGCTTTCCTCTGACTGACTTATTTCACTTAGCATAATACTCTCCAGCTCCATCCATGTCATTGCAAATAGCAAGATTTTATTCTTTTTGATGGCTAATATTCCAGTGTGTGTGTGTGTGTGTGTGTGTGTGTGTACCACAATTCTTTATCCATTCATCAGTTGATGGACTTTTGGGTTCTTTCTATAATTTGGCTATTGTTGATAATGATGCTATAAACATTGGAGTGTGTGTGTCACTTTGAATATATATTTTTGTATTCTTTGGGTAAATACCAGTAGTGCAATTGCTGGATCAAAGGATAGTTCTATTTTTAACTTTTTTAAGAACCTCCCTACTGTTCTCCAGAGTGCTACACCAGTTTGCATTCCCACCAATAGTGCCAAAGGGTCACCCTTGTTACTCATCCTCGCCAACATCTGTTGTTTTCTCTGTTGTTAATTTTAGCCATTCTAACAGGTGTGAGGTGACATCTCATAATAGTTTTGATTTGTATTTACCTGATGATGAGTGATGTTGAGCATCTTTCGTGCATTGTGAGCCATATGGATATCTTTAGAAAAGTGTCTGTTTATGTCTTCTGCCCATTTCTTCACTGGATTATTTGTGTTTGGGGCTTTGAGTTTGATAACTTCTTTATAAATTTTGGATACTAACCCTTCATCCAATATGTTATTTGAAAATATCTTCTCCCCTTCTGTAGGTTGCCTTTTGGTTTTGCTGACTGTTTCCTTCACTGTGCAGAAGATTTTTGTCTTGATAAAGTCCCAACAGTTTACTTTTGCTTTTGTTTCCCTTGCCTCCAGAGACGTACCTAGTAAAAAGTTGTTATGAAGATGTCAAAGAGGTTGCTGCTTGTGTTCTCCTCGAGGTTTTGATGGCTTCCTGTCTTACATTTAAGTCCTCAATCCATTTTGTATTTATTTTTTAGTATAGTGTAGAAAGTGTCCAGTTTCATTTTTTTGCATGTTGCTGGCCAGTTTTCCCAACATTATTTGTTGAAGACACTTTTTTCTCCCATTGGATATTCTTTCCTGCTCTGTTGAAGATTAGTTGAGCATATACTTGTGGGTCCATTTCTGGGTTTTCTATTCTGTTACATTGATCTATGTGTTTATTTTTGTGCCAGTACCATAATGTCTTAATGACTACAGCTTTGTAATATAACTTGAAAACCAGAACTGTGATGCCTCGCTTAGCTTTTTGCATATTTTTTTCAAGATTTATTTGGCTATTTGGGGGTCTTTTATGGTTGCATACAAATCTTAGGATTCCTTGTTCTACCTATGTGAAAAATGTTGGTTGTATTTTATGTGTAGATTACTTTGGGTAATATGGACATTTTAACAATATTTGTCCTTCCTTTTTCTTTAAAGTTTATTTATTTTGAGAGTGAGAGCAAGCAGGGGAGGGGCAGAGAGAGGGGGAGAGAGAAAACCCCAAGCAGGCTCTATGCTTTCAGTGCAAAGCCCAACATGGGGCTCATGAGATCATGACCTGAGCTGAAATCAAGACTCGGATGCTTAACCAACTGAGTCACACAGGCACCCTGATTTGTCCTTCCAATCCATGAGTATGGAATGTTTTTCCATTTCTTTGTTTCATCTTCAGTTTATTTCTTCAGTGTTCGATAGTTTTCAGAGTACAGATTTACCTCTTTAGTTAGGTTTATTCCAGGGTATCTTATGGCTTTTGAACAATTGTAAATGGGATTGATTCCTTGATATCCCTTCTGCTATTTAATTAATAGTGTATAGAAATGCAACAGATTTCTGTATGTTGATTCTGTATCCTGTGATCTGTGTATCAGTTCTAGCAATTTTCTGGTGGAGTCTTTCAGTTTTTCTACCTAGACTTTCATGCCCTCTGTGAATAGTGAATATTTGACTTGTTCCTTGCAAATTTGGATGCCTTATATGCCTTATATTTAATTTTTGTCTGATTGCTATGTCTAGGACTTCCAGTATTATGGTAAATAACAGTGGTGAGAGTGAACATCTTGTCTTGTTCCTGACTATAGAGGAAAAGCTCTCAATTTTTTTTTCCCATTGAGGATGATAGATGCTGGTTTTTTTGTTTTTTTGTTTTTGTTTTTGTTTTTGTTTTTTTCATATACGGTCTTTATGATGTTGAGGTTGTTTCCTCCATACTCACTTTGTTTAGGGTTTTTATCAACAATGGATGCTGTATATTATTCTTATCATTTCTTGTATTTTTTTTTCAACGTTTATTTATTTTTGGGAGGGAGAGAGACAGAGCATGAATGGGGGAGGGGCAGAGAGAGAGGGAGACACAGAATCGGAAACAGGCTCCAGGCTCTGAGCCATCAGCCCAGAGCCTGATGCTGGGCTCGAACTCACAGACCGCGAGATCGTGACCTGGTTGAAGTCGGACGCTTAACCGACTGCGCCACCCAGGCGCCCCCTCATTTCTTGTATTAATATGCTGTATCACACCGATTGATTTGTGAATATTGAACCACCCTTGAACACAGGAATTAATCCCATGTGATTCTGTGTAAATAATTATTTTAAAGGTACTGTTGAATTCGATTTGTTAGTATTTTGCTGAGAATTTTGGCATCCATTTTCATCAGAGATATTGGCCTATCATTCTCTTTTTTAGTGGAATCTTAGTCTGGTTTTGGAATCAGGGTAATGCTGGCCTTGTAGAATGAGGTTGGAAGTTTTCCTTCCATTGCTACTTTCTGGAATGGTTTGAGAATAGGTATTAACTCTTCTTTAAATGTTTAGTAGAATTCCCCTATAAAGCCATTAAGCCCTGAGGTTGTGCAGTTTGTTATTATATAATTTTTCATAATATTCTCTTATAATTACTTGTATTTCTGTGGTGTTTGTTATGATATCTCTTCTCTCATTAGGGATTTTATTTATTTAGGTCCTTTCTCTTTTCTGTCTGATATTTCTGGATAGGGATTTATCATTTTTTTTTAAATTTTCTGAAAGAATCACCTCCTGGTTTCATTGATCTGTTCTACTGTTTTGTTGTTTTGTTTTGTTTTGTTATTGATTCTGTATAATTTATTTATGCTCTGATCTTTGTTATTTCTCTTTTTCTTTTGGTTTTAGCCTTCATTTGTTGTCCTTTTTCTAACTCCTCTAGGTATAAGATTAGGTTTCATATTTGAAATTTTTCTTGCTTCTTGAGTTAGGTCTGTATTGCAACATATTTCCCTCTTGGGACCACTTTTGCCACATCCAAAAAAGTTTGGGTCCAATATGTTTTCATTTTCATTTGTTTTCATGTATTTTTTAAAATTTCTTCTTTAATTTCTGGGTTGCCCCATTTATTCTGTAGTAGGATGTTCTTTAGCCTCGATGTTTTTGTGGTCTTTCCAAACTTTTTTATTGTAATTGACTTCAAGTTTCATAACATTGTGGTATGAAAATATGCACGGTATGATCTCAATATTTTTGTATTTATTGAGAGCTGATTTATGACCTAGTACATAATCTATTATGGAGAATGTCCCATGTGCACTTGAAAAGAATGTGTATTCTGCTGTTTTAGGATGAAATGTTCCCAGTATATCTGTTAAGTCCATCTGGTTCAGTATGTCATTCAAAGGCATTGTTTCCTTATTGATTTTCTGCTTAGATTATCTGTCCATTGATATAAGTAGGGTGTTAAATGCCCCTACTATTGTTGTAGTATTATTAATGAGTTCCTTTATGTTTGTTATTGTTTAATATGTTTGGGTGCTACCAAGTTGGGAGAATAAATATTTACAATTGTTAGATCTTGTGGTATAGATCCCTTTATTATGATATAGTGCCCTTCTTCATCTCTTGTTACAGCCTTTGTTTTAAAATCTAGCTTGTCTGACATAAGTATGGCTTCTCTGGCTTTCTTTTGACTTTCATCTGAATGATAAATGGTTCTCCATTCCTTCGCTTTCAATCTGCAGGTGTATTTAGGTCTAAAATGAATCTCTTGAAGGCAGCATATAGATGGATTTTATTTTTCTATCCATTCTGATACCCTATGTCTTTTAATTTGAGCATTTAGTCCATTTACATGTAGAGTGATTACTGATAGATATAAACTTAGTGTCATTGTATTACCTGTAAAGTCAGTGTTCTGGTGATTTTCTGTGTTCCTCTCCAGTCTTTGTCACTTAGGGTCTTTCTTTCCATTCAAAGAGTCCTCTTTAATATTTCTTGCAGGGCTGATTTAGTGGTCACAGACACCTTTAGTTTTTGTTTGTCTGGGAAACCTTAAGTGTCTAAGCTAAGTGGCAAAGCATCTGACTCTTTATTTCGGTTCAGGTCATGATCTCATGGTTCTTGAGACTGAACTCCAAGTTGTGTTCTGTGTTAACAGTATGGAGCCTGTTGTACTCTCTCCTTCTCTGCCCCTACCACTTGCGCATGCACTTTCTTTCTCTCTCAATAATAATTAAACTTAAAAAAAAAAACAACAAGTTAATGCAATCCCCACACAAGGAACAGAGGACACCCTACCACCTTCTTACTACAAAGCCTGTCTCCCAGTAACCCTGTTGATTCACTCTAATCCTGAGTACACCTTGCGGCCATGCAGTGTTCTTGTCTCCCAAGACTATGAATATATGTGACTAAAAAAAGGTGGCCAATATCATTTGTTGAGTGTAGGGTGTTGTGTGTTAAGCCATCTCATAGTATTTAGGGTGGGTTATCTTTCCAATGCCATCATGGTGAATAAAAGATTATCAGAATGAACACACACACAGACATATACACATGGCTGATCTTATACAGAATTTAACTAACATTTATATCAAGCACAGTTACTAAGGTGAAGGAAAAAAGAAAAAAAATTAAAAAGGCAGAAATATATGATATAGGTAATGTGACCAATAGTTGGATAAAGATAAACAACTGAGAAAAGTTTGTCTAGCAGCTTTTGGGAAGATAGAAAAGTGGCTTATTTCAGTAAGTATAAAGTTATTTTGGAAAAATAAAGTTTTATGATATTCTCCAACAATATGCAGCAGTACTTAACAAATAAAAGGCAAACCAAATGATGAGATTATTCATAGTTGGGTAGCATTGAAATAGTTACAACAGAAGGACACTGAAAAAGTAACTTCCTAAACTTACATTAAACACATGATAATAAATATTCTGGAATATGTAATCTATCAGGGCCACAAGACAAATAGAAAAATTTATGTTTTTGTTGTAGATTGAGAATACATTGAAGAAGTTGTTTTTATTTACTAAGTACTGTACAGGTCAACCTGTGTATTTAAAAAGATGAACACTACCTATCTATAAATTATGCATCATTGCTTTTTTTTTAAAGTTTACTTATTTATTTTGAGAGAGAGAGATAGAAAGCATGTACATGAGTGGGGGAGGGACAGAGAAAGAGATTGAAACCCTAGTAGGCTCTGCACCCTCAGCACAGAGCCTGATGCTGGGTTCGATCCCACAAACGGAGATCATTACCTGAGCTGAGATCAAGAGTCGGACGCTCAATCAGCTGAGCCACCCAGGCACCCCTATGGATCATCATTTATACACTTCTAAACATGTATTTTTACATGATCGCCAGTACAATTTTTTTTTCAAATAAATTGGTTCCATGGATATTTAGATAAATTATAATCCCATATAGTAATAGAGTTGAGTATACTTACATAAGCAAGAATAACAATGCTGAAGTTGGGAAGGATCCAAAGTTATAATAATGTTTATGATCAAGATACAATATTAGTAAAGAAAAAACACTAAACTGATTTCCAAATGTGAGGATGATATTATAATGAACCACGATAGGCATCTTTACAGATGAAATCAATACTATCATTTGATCCATTTGATTGAACTTCTTAAGATAACTTCCTGCCTGGCAAATGAACTTAATTTAATCTTCAAGTGATTTCTATTGTTGCTATACTTATGTGAGCACACTTAAGTGATTCTAAGGTTATAAGTTAAATACTTATTCAACTCTTCTATGCTATTTAAAAAGGAATTATAGGGGCGCCTGGGTGGCGCAGTCGGTTAAGCGTCCGACTTCAGCCAGGTCACGATCTCGCGCTCCGTGAGTTCGAGCCCCGCGTCGGGCTCTGGGCTGATGGCTCAGAGCCTGGAGCCTGTTTCCAATTCTGTGTCTCCCTCTCTCTCTGCCCCTCCCCCGTTCATGCTCTGTCTGTCTCTGTCCCAAAAATAAATAAATGTTGAAGAAAAAAAATAAATAAATAAAAAGGAATTATAAATAAGTAATATTTATTTATAAGCAATATATAGAAGCAAACAGAAGTCATATTCTATGGCAACTGGCAAATTTATTTATTCAAATGTTTAGTCCACATTCATTTATATGGCAATAAAACAATGGTAAAATCTAGTAAGTAAAATAAATAGGAGGCAAGTTTAAGTGAGACGATGGACTTGCATGGTACCACTGACATCTCTGTAATATTCCTATATTTAAAAACCTAAAAAAATTAACCATAAAACTATCACATCAGAATGTCAGGGGTATCTTAAATCAAAAAACTAAATGAGGCAGAATTACATCAGGATTTAGATTCCCCATAGGAATTTATGATAGTAATCTAAGTGTTTGAGTACACAGTTTCATGAACTTCACACATCCCCACAGTAGTCTGTAATCATCCAAATAACCCTCAAGGCACAGTATATCAATATAATTTTACAGATGTATTCTGAATAGCTCTGGTGTCCTTAAGATGCTTGTGAGGAATATTCATGTTCTCTTAAGCATAGATAAATATCATAAGGGACTGTTATCAGTTCTCATAGGAGTTTTTGGAGGTATTTATAAAGAATCTCATTATGATATCATTTATTTAATGTCGTTTAGTTTAAATTAAAAAAAAAACATTAAAATAAAAGCTAATATAGAAAAGACTAGACTATTTATTCAAAACCTCTTGCTCCATATCTACACAAACTTTTAAGAAAGCTCACACGCCCTTCCACTGTTGTCAACATTACAAACCTGCAAACCCCAGTCCATGTTTGGGACAAAATACCTAAGTTAGTTTTCCTTCATTATCTTTCAAGCCACCTTCAGACCTGCTTGAAAGTCTGCTCTACTCTCCCCAGAAAGCCTCACTTATGAGTAATAAGCTTTTCCTAATCTCTTCTGCATGTGTGGTATCATCTGTGTAGACACTTGAACCAAAGTTTGGGTAATGGGGTCCATCCTGAGTCCATAGGATGACTACATAATTAAGAATAATAAATGAAGAAATAGCATACTAAGAAAAATGTGCCAACCAAAATAATTTCTTATGGAACTATTCATTCTCTATTTTCAACACTTACTTCTGTCACCTATGTTTTTCAAACCAATGCTGAACATAGGTGCTTAGAGATTTGCTTCTGCTCAGGATATAGAAATCTCAAGAATACCATATCATCTGAAAGGTAAGAAAAAAGTGGATATTCTGCCCCAAGAAATGGGGCAAAAATCCATTGCTTCTGTTTTGTTTGTGTGTGTTTCTCTAAAGAAGGGCTAAGGAAAAATCTCTTGGACCCTGGATACTGAATCAATATAAAAAGATAGGTAACAAGTGATACACAACTGGTAGTTGTAATTATCACTGTTCCTGCATTGTCATCAAAGAATGCTATCTATATAATTTTTAATTTTTGTTACTTATTATTTTGTTAATGGTTTATAATAAAATATAATAGTGTATTTTCTTTTCTCAAGATGCATACATTAGTATATTTTAATGATGTCAACACTTTAATTATGTTATTTATGTCCTTTAGATTTTATTCACTTTAGGGGCACCTGGGTGGCTTAGGTGGTTGACCATCCAACTATTTATTTCAGCTCAGGTAATGATCCCAGAGTGTGGGATCAAGCCCTGCGTCAGGCTCTGCCTTGCGTATGAAGACTGCTTAAGATTTTCTCTCCCTCTCTCTCTCTGTCTCTCTCTCCCCACCCACTGTGCCTATCCCCTGTTCTCTCTCTCTTTCAAATTTAAAACAAAACAACTAGATTTTATTTATTTTAGCTTGTTTTATCTATTAAGGATCATGATAGTTGTTTTTAAACATATTAGTAATAATTTTCTATTTCTCTTTGCATTTCCTATCTTTTTTCATGGAATTTGAAGCTTAATAGTGTGTTGCATAGATATACTTGATTATTTCATACAATTGCAAATTGTTCATAAAATATTATTATAAAGTGCCTTTTTTTTTTTAATTTATTTTTGACACAGAGAGAGACAGAGCATGAACGGGGGAGGGTCAGAGAGAGGGAGACACAGAATCTGAAACAGTCTCCAGGCTCCGAGCTGTCAGCCCAGAGCCCGACGCGGGGCTCGAACTCACGGACTGCGAGATCATGACCTGAGCCGAAGTCGGACGCCCAACCGACTGAGCCACCCAGGCGCCCCATAAAGTGCCTTTTTAAAAATGAATTTAATATTTTTTTCCAATCTTAACATAATAGATAATGATGGTTTTTGTTTTGGTTTGGTTTTCGGTTTTCTATTTTATATTTGCCTGTTTTACTTTTCCCAATCCTTACATTTTCAATATTTTCTGAAGGAATTTCAAAGATTCTTATAACTAGAGGAAAATTGACATTTTGCTTTGAGATACAAAATAGAAAGTTAACTTTTAATAGGTGGGTTCAGATAACATATGTTCACTGATAGACATTGTTTTATTGTGTCTTATAGGCTTATAATTTCCCCTTTGAAAACTTTAAAAAATTCACAAAAAAACTATGTCCTTGTATTTAAGTATATTCACGTTTATTCTGATAGATTGGTTTCTACTCTTTGTTTTACTAGCAGTTAACTTCATAAACCTAATTTTCTGTGTTGCCTTTTATTTACTTATTTTTTTAAGTTTATTTATTTATTTTGAGAGAGAGAGAGAGAGAGAAAACAAGCAGGGGAGGGGTAGAGAGAGAGGGAGAGAGAGAGAGAGAAAATCTCCATACTCCCCGCTGAGCCCAACACAGGGCTGGATCTCAGGAACAGTGAGATCATGACCCAAGCCAAAATCAAAAGTCAGATGCTTAAGTGACAGAGCCACCCAGGTGCCCCCCCCCCACCCCCGGATTAAAAGCTTGCCTTTTAATCCTCTATTTTTCAGACAGTATCAATGAACCTCTTACAGGAGCATAAGTACAATTAGTATATTTCCTTTTCCACTGTCTTCCTATCACTTTCCTCTGCAAAAAATGTTGGTTATACTGGCTTTCCTATCTTTTACTTTAGTTTTCTTCAACATACTTGACATGTACTTTAGGGAAATCACCTTTACTTCTAACAATATATTTGGGGAAATAATCAAACTGTCTCACACTTTCACTTCCCCTTTTCCTCTGAATAATTTTTATATGTTTATCTTTTTATTCAGTTAACACATTAACTTTTTTTAATATAACAAGATTATTAATATTCTAATCTTATTTAAAGTCTTATTTAATACTGTAAATTATTTTGGGTGACCTTTAGTCTTTTTGCTTTGGCGCTCTTCATAACAAACTAATTGCTTGAAGTTTGAACTTTAGATATTTCTTAGTGAACACATGGGAAAGTTACATCCTCAAGTACTGTATGCTAAAAGTGTATATGCATTGCCTCTTACATGAATGATAGTTTCAATGTGCACATAGTCTTTGGGTCTCTTTCTTTTCTTAAGGACCTTGTAGATTATATAGCACTGAATGTTGTTATAAAAAACATCTAGGGTTACCCTAGATTCTCATCGTTATAGCCTGGCTTCTTCTTCACAATGGCCAAAGACATTCTTATATTATCTCTAAATTACAAGAGTTTATTAAGGTGATGTCTTTGTGATGAGTATTTAGTTCCAAATTATCATTTTCCCAATGCTTATGTGCTCAATCTTTCCTGAAGTACTTTAACAGGACCCAAATAGAATCAGTTCCTACTGACTAAAAAGGGACATTTTGATCACCTATAAAGTCTGTAAATGCAATGGATTATAGTGCATCAAACATGCGAAATATATTAATTCATAATGACAAACACACATACAAAACTTGCTCCTTGATCACGTTTGTCATAAACTAGGAAACCAGCTCATTGTTTGGAAAACTGACAAATTACTGGAAAAAAATGAACCATTTATCTTATTTTTCCTTTATGAACTTTATCTAGGGAGGGCAAAGTAGCTGAAGAGAGGACGTTTCTCTTTACAAAAACATTCCAGCCCATAATTGAAGAAAGAATTTTGTACCACAGAATGGATTCATAAATGTGAGCAATGTTTTCAAACCTTGATAAGAACACAAAATAAATAAGATATTTTATACCTTCTGATGGAAATATATAGCATCTCCTGTGAAGTGGTTTTGCCAAAATCTTAAATTCAGCAATCACTTCCTGTATTTAAGTGTCAATATTTAGGAAATACCTCAAGAGAAGATAATGTCAAGCCATAAATAAGGAAGCAAATCCAAATTGTGGGAAACTTTGTAAGAAAAATTACCCGGTTTTTTCAATGAAAACAATAAAAAATTGCAAGGAGAATAAAAGGAAAGGGATGTGAAACACTTTTAGACATAATAAGTAGACATAACCCTAATATGTAGACCAAAAGTAAAACTTATAGAACAATTTGAATAATGTGAATATTGGTAATATTAAGGTATTATTTCATTGCTGAATTGTGCTATGAACAACAGCATTGGGGTTATGTGTATAAAGTGGAGTCTTTGTAATTTATAAATAAATGGTGGCCAATTTATTGATACAATTATATAATTTCTGAAACTTACTTCTCATAATCTTTGTGGCTCTTGGTAGATGGGAAAGTATATTGTGCACGAATTTATAAATTTTGAAGTTTAGAAAGGGTTATAGGAGTTTTATTTTACAACTTTTTCTCTTTTGCACATATATTTTAAATTTTCTCTAAAAAGGCAAAAATAGGGGCACCTGGGTGGCTCAGTCGTTAAGCGACCAACTTCGGCTGGGGTCATGATCTCGCAGTTTGTGAGTTCGAGCCCCGCGTGGGGCTCTGTGCTGACAGCTCAGAGCCTGGAGGCTGTTTCAGATTCTGTGTCTCCCTCTCTCTCTAACCCTCCCCTGCTCATGCTCTGTCTCTCTCTGTCTCTAAAAAATAAATAAATGTTAAAAAATTTTTTTAAATAAATAAATAAAATAAAATAAAAAGGCAAAAATAAATAATCCCTCATTAAAGAATTTGTTCTTTTGAGAGTCAGAACACAAAACCAAACAGGATAGGCAATATACTCTCTTGAGAAGAATTTTTGTATCCAAGCCTACAACTTTGATTGTAATTATGCGCTATGGATTAGAATGTGAATTGAATTTGTGTGAAAGACATGATCAAAGAAGTTATCTGATATAACATATTAGATGATTTTGTTATTGCTGTTGTTGAGTGTTCAAATGTTCCTGATATTATTTGGACATCTCACTGAAAAAGCTTCAAGAGTCAATGATGAGGACAATCTACATAAAATTAATAAACATTTACTAATACCTATATATGAGAAAAGATAAAATATATTATAACATTTTAAGAAAGGAAAGTATTTTAATAAGAAAGTACTTATGTTAATTATCCTCACACTTCATGTATTTTATTTGCTCACTTAATTTCCACCAAATATTATATTTTTCATTTCTAGGATGTCTTTCTGGGAAAAAAAAATAAGTGATTCAACAAACTCTTCTGACTAATTCTTACAGTTTTTATTATAGTTTTTGGATACATTTAAATTTGTTTTTAATATGTATGTATCCAGCAGTTTCTTTTCAAATATGTTCTCTGTGCCTTGTAATGAATAGCAGAATAAAGTCATTTAATCATGCAAGTATGTCATAGTATTAAAGGGACAAGAGATATTCCTAAAAGTCTTCTTTATTTTTTTTTAATTTTTTTTAACGTTTATTTATTTTTGAGACAGAGAGAGACACAGCATGAACGGGGGAGGGCCAGAGAGAGGGAGACACCGAATCTGAAACAGGCTCCAGGCTCTGAGCTGTCAGCATTGAGCCCAACGCGGGGCTCAAACTCACAGACCTGAGCCAAAGTCGGCCGCTTAACCGACTGAGCCACCCAGGTGCCCCCTCAAAAGTCTTCTTTAAAGAACAGAAACACAATGCCTGAAATAGTGACAAACAAGTACCAAATTATCCCTTTATGCAGCTAACAATTCTTTCCAGAGCATCTAATAATTTAAGACAGATTAACATGTACTTTTTAATTCCTGGTGGACACTATATTAATACAATATTAATTTTTCATAGCTAGTCTACCAGTGTTTATGGCACTAGTCTAAAGTTTTTATGGCAGCCATGATGATATTAAAATAATTTTATTGTGACCTTGTTATAAAAAAAGAATTAATTATTATTATATAGCATTAAAAGACCTTAATAATGTCATATGATGATAAAACTAAACTATGATGGGAATTTGTAAAGATCAAAATATATAAAACAAATGCAAATTTTCAAAACACAATTTATGACATTCTGATATCAATCCTCCATATTCAAATTTATTATTTTTAAAGTATGATCATTTAGTCATGTGGGTTATGTATATGTGTCTGTTTTAACAGAGGAAGTGGGATGAGAAAGAGGAGTGGAAATGATAAATTGATGTTCAACTTAGTAGCTCTTACATATCAATAATGATCAGCTATTATAGGTTATTTTTTTTTATATTCAAGTTATTCCATAAAATTTTGTCTGGTTTTAAGAGAAGTCAAAGTCAAATGTCTTAAATAGCTATTTTAATTATTTTGATAATTATTTTTTACCAATTCTCTGACTTTACAGGCACAAAAAGTGACATCCCTTTTCACCTACAGACAGAATCACAATTTTTCAGAAGTAGTCATCCCTGAGGCAAGCTTCAATAAATAGTTTTGACAATAAATATGACAACCTGTCCAACTAAACTCATTATCGACCTTTTGCAAAATTTTTGTTCATTGTATTCATTCTAAATTAGTATTGCATATTATTGTTATACTTTAAATGTTTACTTTAGAAATTTCAGACAAAAAGTTAAAAATATATATAAATCACTAGATCTCAACACAGATGTATTCTTTAGAATCATTAGCCACTGCAATAGTAATTCTAGAACCAATTAGGTCAACCATGATGATGTTTAATTTTTAACTTAATTTTTACTAATGAAGAGTCACGTAACAATTATTTAATAGGAAAATAGTATTCAATTATTCACAACTTTCTTGAAACATTTCTTTATCATTGAATGTGATTTTTTAGCCATCACTCCTCATCAAATTTGATCCAAAACTGCACAGAATTGAAAAATGCAAACTGCTAAAAATAATTATCTGTACCTATGACAAAAATTTTCTGCTGGGAGAGTAACATTCATGTACAAAAAATGCACATTAGTCTAGGAAGTAAGCACTGAGAGGCTTATAATATAAAACAATACTACTCATCAGTGTCTTGGTAAATCTAACCATTTTCTTATATTAATCCAGTCAACTGGGTTATAGTTTTTTTAGCTGGCCACTGGAACATATATACATGTACCATGTACCTATTTATTTTTGTTTTCTATTTGCTATCCATTTTCCTTTGTATGCTATGAAAATAAAATGCCAAAGACCAAAGAAAATACTTTTAGCAGACTAGAAATAGTTTGAGCATAAGATGCATTTCCATTTTCCTTGCCAGCGCGGAAAGTTGCAGTGAGCAAAACCTTTTCAGGATAAATCACATTGACAATCCCTGGTGTGGAGATGGTAACAGTTTATCACTTCAGATTGTCAGTGTGTTTGCTTCTGGGGATGAAGTAAAAAGATCAAGTTGCCTGAGATCCCCAATGTGCTGCATCACCATCAGTGCACTCCCTGGAGCAAGCAGAATATTTGTTCTGGTATCAGCCTTGTTGGGCTTCTTATTTAAGTGGGTAAATTTCAACTAGATACAAAGTGTCATCTTTATTACTCTGAATGCTAAATGTTCCCTAGAATGTTGTAAAATAAATAGCTATTATGTGAAGACATTAAAACAGAAAACTAATTGTTCTCCTTTTAAAGCATCGCCTTATATATTTAAGCAAAATAATGAAAGTACAATAAAATAAATAGGGTAGAAAAATGAACTACATGACAAACAAGGAATAGAAAGAGAGATACAAGCAATACTGCTATATATGATTAGAAACACAGCAGGTGTCTATGAAGCACATGGAATTGGTCACTGAGATCCTTGATTAGCTTTGCCCAATTGCTTGGGTGGTTGAGCAGAGAAATTTGATTGCTGATTGGGTTACCCAATCTGGTTGCTAGGATGACCTAATAACCGGACCAATCATTTACAGTCCAGTTATTTTGATTATCCTGTGACTCAAATTGCCCATTTCATAAACTTATCCAGTGCTCAGATCTCAACTTGTAAGTGATTGAGGTGATCAGCCACATAGAAATGATCAGAGTACTCAATTTTAGAACATAAAATTGTGAATGAGATGAAGAAATGGAAAGAACTTCTGTTCTCAAAATCTAAAAACTGATATAATGAATAAAGTTTTTCCTTCATAATATAAATGTTCTCAGCCTTGTTCTTATTTCTAAATTAAAATCTAGATAATCTTTTTGAAACTTGTCTCAACTGACAAAAATCAGTTTATTGAAAGAAGTCAGAGAAAATTAGTTCATTTCAGTGCATATGAATGAAATGTACTGCATTATTCATGATACTTGAGTGGCATTATTTAACTGATTATAATTATACAACAAATTAGGTATTTGTTTAATTGAAATTTGCCCAAGGAAACATTTCACAAATTTCTTACAGATCTAGTTACTACTAATCTTCAACTGCCATGGTATATAAGACAGCTCACCTCATAGTATAGGTATCCCACCACTTCCCCCTCCATAGCTTAACTATTTAACATTTATTAATACTTTTTTTTCTTCTGAAAAGATATTTAGGGCAAGAAGGATATTGTTTACCAAGACTGTACTTATAGATTGTGCAGGCAGAAAACTACCTTGAGTATATTTTTATCAGCATTCCAAAAGTCAAATCACATGTTGTATCACTGTATATGTTCAAGCCTTAAATTTACAGATTTTTCCCCCAAAGCCCTGATTTCGATAGTCTTTCCCATATAGCATAAAACCTCTCAATACATTCAGATATGCTGATACACTTTTGTCTTCTAGTCTATTTTGTCTTCTAGTTAATTTTTCAAGGGAATTTTTTGTGAAAGAACCTCATCTTAAACACTGCAAAATATGTTCATTCAGCAAGGCAGTGTTAAAAGGTAAGAAAATATTCTCTGTTGAATACCTTGTATTTATATCATTTGAGTTGTGTATTTAACGTTAAAAAATATATATTTTGAGGAGTCTCTTGGAGGTCACAGAAGATGGCGGCGTAGGAGGACGCGAGGCTCACTGGGCGTCCTGCTGATCACGTAGATTCCACCTACACCTGCCTAAATAACCCAGAAAACCTCCAGAAGACTAGCAGAATGGAGTCTCTGGAGCCAAGTACAAACGAGAGGCCCACGGAAGAGGGTAGGAAGGGTGGTGAGGTGATGCGCGCTCCATGGACTGGCAGGAGGGAGCCAGGTCGAGGGGCGGCCCCCTGCCAAGCAGAACCCCTGAGTATGGCTTGCAAAAGCGGAGGGACCAGATGGACTTGTTCCCACAGCAAGCTGGATTTAACATCTGGAAGGTTATAAGTTAACTGCCCTGCTCAGAAAGCAGGAAGGCTGGAAGATGAAGGGAGGGAGAGTTGCTGAGCCTTGGGACGAAGGAGCTCAGTTTGATGGGGAACAAAGGCACTCGCAGCGCCATGTCCCTCACCCATCCCCCAACCAAAATCCCAAAGGGAACCAGTTCCTGCCAGGGAACTTGCTTGCTCTGCTCAAACACCCAACGCTGTGCTTCTGCAGAGCCACCCTCCGGCAGCGGGTCTGACTCCCTCCTGCTGAAACAGGGCCCCTCCTGAAGAAGATCTCCTGAAAGAGATCCTAAGGAGAAGCAAGCTACCAGCCCCTCCTGACCCCATGCACCTTGCCTACCCACCCCAGCTAATACGCCAGATCCCCAGCACCAAAAGCCTGGCAGTGTGCAAGTAGCACAGATGGGCCACGCCACCCCACAGTGAACCCCGCCCCTAGGAGAGGGGAAGAGAAGGCACACACCAGTCTGACTGTGGCCCCAGCAGTGGGCTGGGGGCAGACATCAGGTCTGACTGCGGCCCCACCCACCAACTCCAGTTATACACCACACCACAGGGGAAGTGCCCTGCAGGTCCACACCACGCCAGGGACTATCCAAAATGACCAAACGGAAGAATTCCCCTCAAAAGAATCCCCAGGAAATAACAACAGCTAATGAACTGATCAAAGGATTTAAATTATATAACAGAAAGTGAATTTAGAATAATAGCCATAAAATTAATTGCTGGGCTTGAAAACAGTATAGAGGACAGCAAGAATCTATTGCTACAGAGATCAAGGGACTAAGGAACAGTCAGGAGGAGCTGAAAAACGCTTTAAACGACATGCAAAATAAAATGGAAATGACCACGGCTCGGATTGAGGAGGCAGAGGAGAGAATAGGTGAACTAGAAGATAAAATTATGGAAAAAGAAGAAGCTGAGAAAAAGAGAGATTAAAAAAATCCAGGAGTATGAGGGGAAAATTAGAGAACTAAGTGATACACTAAAAAGAAATAATATACACATAATTGGTATCCCAGAGGAGGAAGAGAGAGGGAAAGGTGCTGAAGGGGTACTTGAAGAAATAATAGCTGAGAACTTCCCTGAAGTGGGGAAGGAAAAAGGCATTGAAATCCAAGAGGCACAGAGAACTCCCTTCAGACGTAACTTGAATCGATCTTCTGCACGACATATCATAGTGAAACTGGCAAAATACAAGGATCAAGAGAAAATTCTGAAAGCAGCAAGGGGTAAACGTGCCCTCACATATAAAGGGAGACCTATAAGACTCGTGACTGATTTCTCTTTTGAAACTTGGCAGGCCAGAAAGAGTTGGCACGAGATTTTCAGTTTGCTAGACAGAAAAAATATGCAGCCGAGAATCCTTTATCCAGCAAGCCTGTCATTTAGAATAGAAGGAGAGATAAAGGTCTTCCCAAACAAACAAAAACTGAAGGAATTTGTCACCACTAAACCAGCCCTACAAGAGATCCTAAGGGGGACCCTGTGAGACAAAGTACCAGAGACGTCACTACAAGCATAAAACATACAGACATCACAATGACTCTAAACCCATATCTTTCTATAATAACACTGAATGTAAATGGATTAAATGCGTCAACCAAAAGACATAGGGTATCAGAATGGATAAAAAAACAAGACCCATCTATTTGCTGTCTACAAGAGACTCATTTTAGACCTGAGGACACCTTTAGATTGAGAGTGAGGGGATGGAGAACTATTTATCATGCTACTGGAAGCCAAAAGAAAGCTGGAGTAGCCATACTTATATCAGACAAACTAGACTTTAAATTAAAGGCTGTAACAAGAGATGAAGAAGGACATTATATAATAGTGACAGGGTCTATCCATCAGGAAGAGCTAACAATTATAAATGTCTATGCGCCGAATACCGGAGCACCCAAATATATAAAACAATTACTCATAAACACAAGCAACCTTATTGATAAGAATGTGGTAATTGCAGGGGACTTTAACACCCCACTTACAGAAATGGATAGATCATCTAGACACACGGTCAATAAAGAAACAAGGGCCCTGAATGAGACATTGGAACAGATGGACTTGACAGATATATTTAGAACTCTGCATCCCAAAGCAACAGAATACACTTTCTTCTCGAGTGCACATGGAACATTCTCCAAGATAGATCATATACTGGGTCACAAAACAGCCCTTCATAAGTTTACAAGAATTGAAATCATACCATGCATACTTTCAGACCACAATGCTATGAAGCTTGAAATCAACCACAGAAAAAAGTCTGGAAAACCTCCCAAAGCATGGAGGTTAAAGAACACCCTACTAACGAATGAGTGGGTCAACCAGGCAATTCGAGAAGAAATTAAAAAATATATGGAAACAAACGAAAATGAAAATACAACAATCCAAACGCTTTGGGACGCAGCGAAGGCAGTCCTGAGAGGAAAATACATTGCAATCCAGGCCTATCTCAAGAAACAAGAAAAATCCCAAATACATAATCTAACAGCACACCTAAAGGAAATAGAAGCAGAACAGCAAAGGCAGCCTAAACCCAGCAGAAGAAGAGAAATAATAAAGATCAGAGCAGAAATAAACAATCTAGATTCTAAAAAAACTGTAGAGCAGATCAACGAAACCAAGAGTTGGTTTTTTGAAAAAATAAACAAAATTGACAAACCTCTAGCCAGGCTTCTCAAAAAGAAACGGGAGATGACCCAAATAGATAAAATCATGAATCAAAATGGAATGATTACAACCAATCCCTCAGAGATACAAACAATTATCAGGGAATACTATGAAAAATTATATGCCAACAAATTGGACAACCTGGAAGAAATGGACAAATTCCTGAACACCCACACTCTTCCAAAACTCAATCAGGAGGAAATAGAACAGACCCATAACCAGCAAAGGAATTGAATCAGTCATCAAAAATCTCCCAACAAATAAGAGTCCAGGACCAGATGGCTTCCCAGGGGAGTTCTACCAGACGTTTAAAGCAGAGATAATACCTATCCTTCTCAAGCTATTCCAAGAAATAGAGACGGAAGGAAAACTTCCAGACTCATTCTATGAAGCCAGTATTACTTTGATTCCTAAACCAGACAGAGACCCAGTAAAAAAAGAGAACTACAGGCCAATATCCCTGATGAATATGGATGCCAAAATTCTCAATAAGATACTAGCAAATCGAATTCAACGGCATATAAAAAGAATTGTTCACCATGATCAAGTGGGATTCATTCCTGGGATGCAGGGCTGGTTCAGCATTCGCAAATCAATCAACGTGATACATCACATTAACAAAAAAAAAGAGAAGAACCATATGATCCTGTCAATCGATGCAGAAAAGGCCTTTGACAAAATCCAGCACCCTTTCTTAATAAAAACCCTTGAGAAAGTCGGGATAGAAGGAACATACTTAAGCATCATAAAAGCCATTTATGAAAAGCCCACAGCTAACATCATCCTCAACGGGGAAAAACTGAGAGCTTTTTCCCTGAGATCAGGAACACGACAGGGATGCCCACTCTCACCGCTGTTGTTTAACATAGTGCTGGAATTTCTAGCATCAGCAATCAGACAACAAAAGGAAATCAAAGGCATCAAAATTGGCAAAGATGAAGTCAAGCTTTCACTTTTTGCAGATGACATGATATTATACATGGAAAATCCGACAGACTCCACCAAAAGTCTGCTAGAACTGATACATGAATTCAGCAAAGTTGCAGGATACAAAATCAATGTACAGAAATCAGTTGCATTCTTATACACTAACAATGAAGTAACAGAAAGACAAATAAGGAAACTGATCCCATTCACAATTGCACCAAGAAGCATAAAATACCTAGGAATAAATCTAACCAAAGATGTAAAGGATCTGTATGCTGAAAACTATAGAAAGCTTATGAAGGTAATTGAAGAAGATTTAAAGAAATGGAAAGACATTCCCTGCTCATGGATTGGAAGAATAAATATTGTCAAAATGTCAATACTACCCAAAGCTATCTACACATTCAATGCCATCCCAATCAAAATTGCACCAGCATTCTTCTCGAAACTAGAACAAGCAATCCTAAAATTCATATGGAACCACAAAAGGCCCCGAATAGCCAAAGTAATTTTGAAGAAGAAGACCCAAGCAGGAGGCATCACAATCCCAGACTTTAGCCTCTACTACAAAGCTGTCATCATCAAGACAGCATGGTATTGGCACAAAAACAGACACATAGACCAATGGAATAGAATAGAAACCCCAGAACTAGACCCACAAACGTATGGCCAACTCATCTTTGACAAAGCAGGAGAGAACATCCAATGGATAAAAGACAGTCTCTTTAACAAATGGTGCTGGAAGAACTGGACAGCAACATGCAGAAGGTTGAAACTAGACCACTTTCTCACACCATTCACAAAAATAAACTCAAAATGGATAAAGGACCTGAATGTGAGACAGGAAACCATCAAAACCCTAGAGGAGAAAGCAGGAAAAGACCTCTCTGACCTCAGCCGTAGCAATCTCTTACTCGACACATCCCCAAAGGCAAGGGAATTAAAAGCAAAAGTGAATTACTGGGACCTTATGAAGATAAAAAGCTTCTGCACAGCAAAGGAAACAACCAACAAAACTAAAAGGCAACCAACGGAATGGGAAAAGATATTTGCAAATGACATATCGGACAAAGGGCTAGTCTCCAAAATCTATAAAGAGCTCACCAAACTCCACACCCGAAAAGCAAATAACCCAGTGAAGAAATGGGCAGAAAACATGAATAGACACTTCTCTAAAGAAGACATCCGGATGGCCAACAGGCACATGAAAAGATGTTCAGCGTCGCTCCTTATCAGGGAAATACAAATCAAAACCACACTCAGATATCACCTCACGCCAGTCAGAGTGGCCAAAATGAACAAATCAGGAGACTATAGATGCTGGAGAGGATGTGGAGAAACGGGAACCCTCTTGCACTGTTGGTGGGAATGCAAATTGGTGCAGCCACTCTGGAAAGCAGTGTGGAGGTTCCTCAGAAAATTAAAAATAGACCTACCCTATGACCCAGCAATAGCACTGCTAGGAATTTATCCAAGGGACACAGGAGTACTGATGCATAGGGGCACTTGTACCCCAATGTTCATAGCAGCACTCTCAACAATAGCCAAATGATGGAAAGAGCCTAAATGTCCATCAACTGATGAATGGATAAAGAAATTGTGGTTTATATACACTATGGAATACTACGTGGCAATGAGAAAAAATGAAATATGGCCTTTTGTAGCAACGTGGATGGAACTGGAGAGTGTGATGCTAAGTGAAATAAGCCATACAGAGAAAGACAGATACCATATGGTTTCACTCTTATGTGGATCCTGAGAAACTTAACAGGAACCCATGGGGGAGGGGAAGGAAAAAAAAAAAAAAAAGAGGTTAGAGTGGGAGAGAGCCAAAGCATAAGAGACTGTTGAGAACTGAGAGCAAACTGAGGGTTGATGGAGGGTGGGAGGGAGGAGAGGGTGGGTGATGGGTATTGAGGAGGGCACCTTTTGGGATGAGCACTGGGTGTTGTATGGAAACCAATTTGACAATAAATTTCACATATAAATAAAAAAAAATTGAAAAGAAAAACACCAAATGCATAAAAGGGATTAAAAAGCAGCTTCCCTTTCATCTGCAGGAAAAAAAAAGGGGGGGTAGGCGGATTCTGGCAAATTATTCTTCTGCTCACTCTTCAAGCCATCTTCTAAGGCACTGTTGTGTTTCCCTGAAGTTCCAAGCAAAGTGCTATTAAATCTATCTAAAGTATATTACAAATTTATTAACCTCATTTATCTGAAGACAACAATTGTCACCCTTAGCATATTTTTTAAAGACTTAAAACTGTCTCTTTTTTCCATTTTTGATATCCTAAAATCCACTTTCCATAACTCGGACAGGAGTGTCTTTTTAAACTATCAATTAGGTCTCGTAATTTTTCACCTGGCTTTGGTCATTACTATACTCTTGATTTATATAATGAAGGCTAATATATTGTAAAGGTATGTAGTAAATGCTCAATAAACATTTGTTGAATAAATATTATTATATTGCCTAAAACTCTTGAAAGGTTCTCTATCACACTTAGGCTAAAATAGTTTAATGGTTGGGGCACCTGGGTGGCTCAGTTGGTTAAGCGTCCAACTTCGGCTCAGGTCATGATCTCGCGGTTTGTGAGTTCCAGCCCTGCGTTGGGCTCTGTGCTGGCAGCTCAGAGCCCGGAGCCTGTTTCAGAGCCTGGAGCCTGTTTCAGATTCTGTGTCTCCCTCTCTCTCTGACCCTCCCCCATTCATGCTCTGTCTCTCTCTGCCTCAAAAATAAATAAATGTTAAAAAAATTAAAAAATAGTTTAATGGTTATAATCCTCAATAGGATACATTATATGGTTTTTTTTGCCTGTCCCTTCAGCCTTCTCTTGTACCATTCCTAACCCTATTTAATTTATTCATTCTCATTTTAAAACCTAAACTTTAACACTTCCCTCTTCATAGAACATTATATCCCCCTTTCCACACCTTACCACCGGATCCCTACATGGTTTATCCCTTTAATCATTGTGTATAAAATTTAAAATCACATCCTCACAGAAACTTTTCCTTGCCACCCCAAATAAATAGACCTCCAGTTACTTTGGAGCATTTAATTTTTCATCATGGCACTTGTAATGTTCTTATTGTACATTTGTTGCTCATTGTTATAATGTAAGCCCTAAAGGAGTTGAATTTCTGTCAATCTTCCTTTCTTCTGTGTATTTAGTTTCACACCTGGGTGCATATGTTTGCACACCTGCATGCACACACACATTCAGTGATCTCATTGCATCCTGACTTAGTTGAAAGCAAGGATTAAGTCTGCTGCATTGATAGTGAGAGATGTGGGAATATCTCTCTTCATATTTCAGCTTCCTAAATGTAACTGGATAGAATCATATATTTGTCTAAGTCATATAAATGCTGTGAAAATCAACTAAATTATATTAACAAAAACAATCCCAAAATGTACAACGAAAGTGTCTTAGTCATTTAAGGTTGCTATTACAAATTATCATAGACTGAGTGGCTTACACAACACATATTTATTTCTCACAGTTCTGGAGGCTGGGATTTCTGAAATCAGGGTGCCAGCATGGTTGGGTTATAGTAAGGGCCCTCCTCCTGGTTTCCTCACACGATACATAAAGAGAAGGAAAGGAAGCAAGATCTAATGTTTTCTTCTTACTAAGGGCACTAATCTCATTCATGAAGGCTTCACTCTCATGAACTAATCACCTCCTAATATCATCACATTTTTGGTATGATTTCAACATAGTAGTTTTAGAGAGACAAACCTTTAGTCCATAACAGAAAGCATACCAAGAATGCCAAGAACATCCTCTTCCTCAAAGGCCTGGATTTCAGAGAACCTGGATATTATACTCTATTCAAATAGATCATGCACTGAAAATCTGATCTCCATTTTTATTTGCACAATTATAAAAACAAAATTTTACAAATAGGGAAAATAAGAAAGAACAGAGGTTCTCAAAATGATTTTTAGTCTTAACATCTTATTTTACAAATGAGCAAAATATCTCAAAGAAAGAAATGAACAATTATGGACCCCCCAGGTAGAAGAAACTATGTTAGGAATAGAACTCAGGTCTCTTAATGTCCCATTTATTGATCTTTTCCCTAACCTACACTGGAGTAGAATAAGTGAACAATGTGCTTTCTTAGATCAAAGATATCAGGAGTCATACTTTCTACAGTGCTATACATCTTGTTAACCTAGTGCATTAAACACCATGCAAAATTAACTAGGTGGTGTCTGGAAATGGAATATCAGCTGAAAAGATTTTTTGAAAAAAAAAAAAAGATATGCTTTTCAAACTATTTGGGTAAATCACTATTCATTTCCATGACCACTTAAGACCTAATATGAGATATGAGACAAATATGAGGTATGGGATAAATATTCTTAAGGCAGTAAATCAGTGAATCATTCAGTCTCGGCTGCTAACCAGGTAGCAGATCAAATTTAACAATACAGTGAGTTTCATTATTTAACCAAACATATTTGTCCTTATTTAAAGGATTACCTCTGTTGACTTCTCTCTCTCTATGTATATATTATATTAAATATGTAAATTATATATATATAAAATTATATTTTGTCCTATTGTATCTAATGGAGCTTCCTTGACACTTTTATTAAAATGTTATTTTGATAATTTGAGATTGATCTTAAATCACTATCTTTAAAACCATTTCCTCTATTGTTAGACTATTGTTAGACTTATTATAGACTATCTTTCCTATAGTAGAAAATTCAATCAAAAAACTCTATTGGAACAAAAACTACATTAGAACTAAATCAGAAAACTGAAGTTTGGTTCTTGACTCTTAATCTACTACTTAGGAAACAATCCCATATAATTTAACTAAATTTTAAAATTTCAAACTTACAGAAAGTTGCAAGTGTAATTCAAAGAATAATATTTATTATAATTATGTACTTATCATACAATTATATTAAACTATTCCCAGATTCAGCAGTTCATGAATTCTAACACTCATATATAAAATTATTATATAATATATAATATGTTGCTATTATATATTAAATACATTATGTATTAAATATATGTATAATTATGTTATGAATGCAATTATACATATGTATAAATTATACACATATAATTATATAATTACAAATGTGTGTGCATATCCATACATTTTTATATATTCATGTACATTTTTTGACCATTTGAGAGTGGAATACATATAGTAATATGCTTCTTTATGCCATAACTTTTCAGTGGCTTCTTCTTAAGAAAAAGATTATTGTATTCATCAAGGTTTTTTAGAGATAAACAGAAGCAACAGGAGATTTTATAGAAGAGATTTATTGTAGGGAAGTGGCTTATGAGACTAGGGAGATGGAGAAATTCCATGATCTGTCTTCTGTGAGCTGAGACCCAGGAAGGCCAGTAGTACAGTTTTGAGAGCCAGAGGACCATTGGTGTAAATCTCAGTAGAGAGCAGAAAAAGAGTGATATCCTTACGCAAAGAATGTAAATTCTCCCTTCCTTTGTCTTTTTGCTCTATTCAGGCACTCAGAGGATTGTATGATGCCCACTTGGGAAGACCATATGCTTTACACAGTCCACCAATTCAAATGCTAATTTCTTTCAGAAAATACCATCACTGACACACTGAGAAATAATTTTAATCCTGTCCCAGTCAAGTTGACATGCAAAATTAACCACCAAAAGTCCACATCTCATCAACATGGCACTCATATGTATCTCCTTAAACCATACTTAACTTCTAAAGACAATGACAAAGTCATAATTCCACCTGAAATGATACATCTATTATTCTTTCTACTATCAAAAACTTTCCCTTCCCCCCCAAAAGAAGTAAAGCCCCCTTGATATCCTGTAATTTAAATACTAGGATGTAAAATTAACAATTCTTAAAGACTATCATAAAAGTCAACATATTTTACAAGATAAAGAATGAAAGGAAAGAAAACAAAGATATTGAATACATATACACCCACAGAAATGTATTAATAATAAAATAAGGATGAAATACTCATAACAAGTTCAGTCCTTGTTTTTGTAACTCATCATGGAGTTGTAGCTGGTATTTACAACTACATTCTTCCACTAATCATTCTGTGTTCCCATTACCTTCAGTAAGCACCTCAGCTTATCATGTTTCTTTTCCTGCTGGGTGCCCCAAACCTTCATTTCTGAGGAGTGTGGGCCATTAATAGTTTTGCCTGGATTTGGTTGTTGTAGTTTTCCATGGGTATAGTCATACTAAGAGAAGTTTAGCAGATCTCTTGTATCCCAGACATATTTTTTCTTACCTCCACGGTGGAGTAGTCATCCAGTTTCCCCTTTGTAGTTGGGATCAATCATCCCAGACAAAACAAGAACTCCTTTTTTTGTTTGTTGATTCAAAATATGAAGAGCCCAAAGTGGCCAGGTAGCTGTCTTAACTTCCAGTTCAGTAAAATTATTGCTGTGTCTTCTGGTGGAAGGATTTCTCCTTTTGGAACTAAGACCTCTAGGCCAATAGAGTAAAAGTTCATGGGAACAGGAAGTAAAACTTTTGCTTGTGGATTACCAGAGATAATAGCAAATAGTGCCACTCCATTTCCACTCTTTGATTCCTAGACTCATGAATCCTGGCTATGGGAGAAATAGTACCACAGATTAGATGCTGATACAGAACATACACAAAGAACATTTCCTTTTCAAAGAACATTTGCCAGTGTAATTGCTACCCACTAAGTATTGTAATTGAATCTTCAAAAGGTGATTCCACTATTCTACCAAACTAGTTGCTTCAAGATGTTGGGAAATACAGTAACATGAGTGATTCGATGAGCATGGGCCCATTGCCTCATTTCTTTTGCTGTGAAGTGAGTTCTTTGATCAGAGCAATACTGTATGGAATATCATAACAATGGATACGTTTTCTGTAAGTCCATGGATGGTAATTTTGGCTGAAGCACTGTATTTTGAAAAGTCAAATCCATATCCAGAGTTAAGTGTCTGCTCTAGAATGAATGAAAGAGCATTCTATAATGGAGACTGACCAGTATAATCAAACTGCCATCATGTAGCTAGCTGAGGACTCCAGGGAATGGTGGCATATCAAGGATTCAGTGTTGGTCTCTGCTGCTGGCATATTGGGTACTTGGCAAAAAGTCATAGCCAGGTCATCCTTGATGAGTAGGGGTCCATGTTGCTGAGTCCATGCACAACTTTTTTCTCTGTCACCATAGCCACTTCTTTCATGAGCGCACTAGGTAGTCACAGGGGTGCCTAAGCAAAGAGTCTGGCTGGTATTTACAAAACAGGCCATCTTAATCACTTGATTATTAAAATTCTCCTCTGCTGATGTCACTTTCTGGTGAGCATTGAAATAAGAGATACATCTTCATGCTGTTTGCCATCTTTATATCTTTTTTGATGAGGTGTCTAGTCACATCTTTCAATGATTATTAATAGCATTGTTTTAATTCATACTTATTTAAAAGTTTCTTATGTATTCTGTAATTTTATAAAATTTTTAAAATTTTCTAGAGAGGAAGGCTAAGGGGGGGAGGGCAGAGGGAAAGAGGGAGAGAGAGAGAGAGAGAGAGAGAGAGGGAGAGAGAGAGAGAGAGAGAGAGAATCTTTAGCAGGCTCCACTCTCAGCTTGGAGCCCGATGTGGGGCTCTATCCCCCATGACTGGAATCATGACCTGAGCCAAAATCAAGAGTCAGACACTCACCAACTGAAGCACCCAGGTACCCCTTTCTTATGTATTTTGGATAAAATTCCTTTAACATACTTAAGTTTTTGCAAGGGTTTTCTCCCAGTCTGTGGCATGCTTGTGCTCTCTTAACAGCATTTTTCAGAGAATAGTCATTTTTAATTTTAATACAGCTCAATTTATTGACATTTTCCTTTTCATAGATTATATTTTCGGTATGTACTTTTTGTAGCTAAAAACTCATTATCAAACTCAAAGTCACATAGAGTTTCTCCCCCTCCAATTTTATAATCTTGTTTGTAACATTTATGTCTATATCCATTTTGCCTTAAGTTTTGCACATGGACTTCCAATTTTTCCCACATTTGTTTAGAAAACTATCCTTTTCTCCTTTGATCTGTCTTTTTTCTTTGTCAAAGACCAGTTGACTATATTTGTGTAGGCCTATTCATTGGTTCTCTTTTCTGCTTTATTATTCTATGTGTCTATTTGTTCATCAAAACCATACTGCCTTTTCACTGTACTTTATAAGTCCTCCAATTTTATTCTTCAGTATTTTATTTTATTTATTTATTTAAACATTTATTTATAATTGAGAGACAGAGACAGACAGAGCATGAGCATGGGAGGGGCAGAGACAGGGAGAGGCACAGAATCCAAAGGAGGCTCCAGGCTCTGAGCTGTCAGCACAGAGCCTGATGCAAGGCCTGAACTCACGAACTGCGAGATCATGACCTGAGCCAAAGTTGGACACTTGACTGACTGAGCCACCCAGGCGACCCTTCTTCTTCAGTATTTTATTGACTCTCCTGGGTCTAATATTTTTATAATCTGTCAGTATCTTTAAAATAGCTTGCTAAAATTTTGATAGTGATTGTGTTGAGTCTATAGATGAGATTTAAAATAACGTCTTAAATGATAATGAATTTATGCACATAGAATATTTCTCCATTTATTTAAATATTCCATTCCTTTCATTAAAATTTTGAAATTTTCTACATATAGATTCCATGTAGTTTGCTACATTTACTCCTAGATATTTCATTTTTGGAGGGCTATCATAATTGATATTTAAAAAAATTTTAATTCCAAATTTTCTTTGCTACTATATAAGAAAGTAACAGAACTTTGCATTCAATCCTATATCCTGAGAACTTGCCATATTTACTTATGCTTTTTCTGTATCAATTATTGATTATGTGATTTTTCTTCTTTAGCTTGTTTATGTGGTAGATTACATTGATTGATTTTTGAATGTTGAACCAGACCAGCATACCTGGAATAAATTTCACTTTCGAGTGGTGTATAATTTTTTGTATACATTGTTGGAATTATTTTCTAATATTTCTTGAGGATTCTTGCATCTATTAATATGAGAAATATTGGCTTTTATTTTATCTCTCTCTTTTTGTAATGGCTTTATTTGTGTTTGGTATTAAAGTAATGCTGATCTGATGGTTAGAAACTATTCCTCTTCTATATTTTCTTTCCTAAATGTTTAGAATTCACCAATGATTTTTTATTGGTCTAGTACTATCTTTTGTGGGAGAGGTTTTTTTTTTTTTCAATTCAATTTCTTTAACAGACATGAGCTCATTCAGATTTTCTATATCTCCTTGGTTGTATTTTTATAATTTGTGTCTTACAAGAAATGGTCCATTTCCTGCACATTATCAAGGAGTTATTCATAGTGTATCTTTATTATCCTTCTTTTGCCCATGGGATCAGTAGTATAGACCCCTGTATCATTTCTGATATTGCTCATTTGTACCTTACTTTCCTTTTTAGATTGTTATTCTGTCTAGAGATTTATTAATTTCATTAATCTTTTTTTAACTAGTTTTTTTGTTTGTTTTATTGATTTGCTTTTTATTACATCTCATAATATTTTCTGAAGTAGACTGTAATATATTGAGTAATAGGGACATAGGTAAATAGGCCTTCGGGGTGAGGTTGTATGTTAATCTAGCTGGGGCTCATTTAGCTGTGCCTAGTGTTTGCTGTAGTTGTAGGTACCAGAGGCTTCAAGTCCCTCTAGGACTTTATTTTTGTCTCTACTGTTGAATTTGCACTTCCCTAAATACTCCCTCTCATAAGAGGAAGTAATCCATTGTTATTATACTTGATCCCTGTGGTAAATGTGGTAAAGCTTGGGGGAAAGGGAAGCATATTATAATTTTATAGTATTCTAAAAGCATTCTAATAATGAAATCTCAGTTTTTTAGTGGGCTTGTGTCAATAGGCTGTGACTTTGACAACTGTCTCTGAGTCTACCCCGCAGCCTCCACTTAGGACAGTCAGGTAGGCCAGAGCTCTCTAGTTGAAAAAAGGCTCTTTCTGCACATCGAATAAGGCTCTGGTACAACTTTTTTTTTCCCCTTGAAGTATAGGTCTTTGTTATGAAGAACTCCCTAGAACTGCCAGAGCCATGAGGGTATCTGTCTTGGTTCTTCATCATTTTAACCTCTTCATCTTGGAATAAAGCTCATAAAGTTATGAGGACCCACAAGACTACATCTCCAAGAGATTCTCTCTCTTACTATTGTTTACACTCCACTTTCAGTAACTCATCAAAAATACTATTGAAGTATTCTGACCAGCTTATGCTGCCAGCAACTTCTGCTTCATGTAAGTATATTTTGGCTATAATCTCTAGATTCACCTGCCTCTCCATATTTCCCAATGGTGGTTTGCCCTGTGACCTCAATTCTCAGATGAGCCAAGAGAAGTCATTGATTTTTAATTTGTTCAGCTTGTTTTTTATTGTAAGGGTATGAGTGACAATTCCAAGCTCTTTACATGTCATAGCTGTATTCAATTAACTCTTGAGCTTTTCCTAATCTGCTAAAGGTTACTGTCTTATGCAATTTACATCACTGTGAGAAAACATATTAATTGCTAATATTTATCGATCACCTATGTGTCAAGCAGGTATGGCTTTAAGAAGTTGACACAAATTAATTCATTTGGTTCTCATAGCAGTCTATAGGATAGCGATTACTCATATTATCTCTATGTTACAGATATAAAAGCTGTGGGAATGGAGATTAAATAACATAAAATATTATAAGAACATAAGTGATATGCGATTGAGATTTAAACCTAGAAGGACCATGTAAGCTTACCGTGCTATAGAAATATACACTTGCTACTTATAATAGCTAACCTTATGATATTTAATTTCATGAAGTGCCCAGGCATTTGAAAAAATTCTGAATGTGTCTATGAGGGTATTTGTGGATGAGTTTAACATTTAAATTATGGGCCGAGTAAAGCAGATTGTCCTCCCTAATATAGGTAGGCCATATCCAATCAACTGAAGACTTGCGTAGAACAAAAAAACGCTATCAGGGAACTTCTCCTGCCTGACTGCTTTGAGATGTCATGGGTCTCTTATAGCCTTTGAACTTGAATTAAAACATTGGCTACTCTTGCATCCTAAAACTACCAGCTTTTGGAGTAGAACTTACATTAATTCCTTATAATCAATTTTTCTCTCTGTGTGTCTCTTTTACTCTCTCTCTGTGTCTCTGTTTTCCCTCTTTTGATCTATCTGTTTCTCTGAAGAACCTTGACTAATATACTGTGTTTATCCACCTCTATAATTGTTTAATTCATTAATTTATTTATCTATTTATTCATTTCTATGATAAGCTTTAATTAGAACACATATCTCAAAAACAATAAAGGACAATATTGATAAATTCAAGAATATCACAATTAACTTTCCACATGACAAAAATATAATCAAGGTCAAAAAACAAATGATTAACTGTGTGACAAAATCACTCGCAGGATAAAAGTTCTGAATTCCACAATTTACAAAGAGTTTTTACAAATCAATAATAAATAAATGAAATCCAAGAGAATACTGAAGAATAAAAGTATTGTGTTTCTAATAGGGAAATACAAATTTTAAAGGAACCTAATAAAAATTTGCTATCAGAGTATATTGTATAATAATTGCAAGATTTTATCTTTTGAAGAGAAATTATCATCAGGAATGTAAGGTACATTGGTAGAAACTCCTCTTTGGGAGGGAGAATTTTGCCAATATTCATAAACATGTACATACACACACTCACTCAGCAATTTCACTGCTGTAACTTTAATACATAAAGTTACTGCTATAAATTTGCCATCAACTTTATTGCAATAAGACAAAATAATCTTGCCAGAAGTTTCATTTGGAAAAAGGAATCAAGAATTAAAATTCATTTTTATGCATACCATTTGCATCATGTACATTAATTTCAACTGAATATTATATACATATTCATACATATAGTATGTGTATATGTATAGTATATATATGATATATATACTTTAAATGGACTATACAACTCAAATTAAGCAAGACATTAGATATAAAAAAAATGATAGAGCATATTTCTTGACATTGAGAGGCTCGGAGTCTAATGAGGTCCAAATGAAAATCATGGACAGAAAAGTAAAAGAAATGAAAACTCTCTAGTGAATAAAATAAAGTTGTTATATAACGTGATATCTTTGGCTATGCAACAGTCTAAGAATGTTTGAGTATGAGTAAATATAAGGGAGTCTTGGGAGATGTAGCTGGAATGATAGACATGGTTCAGATCACAAAGTATTTTCTTTGGCATGGTATTTGGTTTTTACTCTTCGGAGTATAAAGAACGCCTTGAAGAATTTCAAGCAAGTAAGTGAAGTTATTAGGTATGACTTTAGAAAAAAAGATTCTGAAAGTTTTGTACAAAAGTTTAGAACATGTAGATGCTGCAATAGGTTTTGGATACAAGTCCAATAATATTAACAATGGTTTAAATTAAAGCAATAACAGTGGCCAAGAAAGGATACAGAGTAGTTTTAAAAAAGGAATGGTGCAACTAAAGTTGCAAATAAGTTACTAATATAAACCTATAAAGTTTCCCTTTTTTTCAACAATAGAGGTTTATTAATTACATTGGTAAAAACAATTTTATTAGTGGAATGGGATCATTCTTCAGATTCACATTGATTAGGAAGTCATGGAAGTCTGTCCATAAGCATAGACTCCTTTCAAGAAGTTTTTCTGAAAGAGCAGAAAAATATTGGGATATCTAGAAGGGGCAAATGACAAATATTTTTATGTTTGGGAAGGCTTATGAAGTTTACTCATGGAGTGAACAGTATCAGGAGTCAAATGAGAGGCTGGCAAAATAAGGGCTATATCTCTTCCACTGAGAAGAGGGAAAAGTGAAGTGAATTGTGGGTATACATTGAAGATTAGTGGTCATTGTTTGACAATTAAAGAATTTTATGCCCAATATCCTGTCTTTCTCTGAGTCGCAAAACAGTGTTATTTCTTCACTGGGAAGTATGAGGAAAGGCAAGTGTTAGTATCTTTTGAAAATAGAGATCCAGTCACATTAATCATGTCTCCCTATTTTAAGTTATAAACTCTGTAAGAAAGGGACAATGGCCTGCTTCTCCATATCACTTGTGTTTGGCCTGATAAGCACGATATAGTGCTAAGAAACATAGTTGGTATATTTCCTTAATCATTCCAATCATTTAGAAGTTAAAAAAATGCATTAATGCTGTCCACTCATATACAACAGAAACTCTTTCAATCCAACCTAAAAAGAAAGTTTGCAGAAATTATGGTAAAAAGATCTAAACCTACCAATTATCTATCTTACAGTCCAACATCCATCCGATATGTAAAGAAAAATCTATCACAGCAAGATGTATTATCAAGCATCAGGCTCCGTTCTTCTATTTAAAAATCAATAAAAGAAGTCACATTTCAGGAAATGTGATAAATATATTTATGAATGAATAATGTCTTTTCTTATTAAAATAACATAGGTTATCCAAAATCTATAGCTATATTGATAAATATTTGAATCCATTATAAATGTGAAATATTATCTGCTAAAGGCAATGGCTATAATTAGTTTGCTAAGTCTATGTTAGCTTTTCTTATTTTGATCATTCTTTGTCCTTTATGTTTCACCAGTAAGAAAATATGACTTGTACCCTATTGTAGTTTATTTGGAAAAAATGTTATTTTCATCTTTCCTGAAGCAGATAGAGTATAGTCACGGCAGAAACGAAAAGGAAAAAAAAACAAACAGAACAACCATAGTATATGTTGGCCTCTTATCAAAAGGTAATGAAGAAAGAGTAGTTTTTTTTTTCCCCAAAGATATCTTTAAATTCCATTTATTGCGTGAAGTTTTTCTAAAACTCTCAACTGTATGGGGATGTACGTTTAATTTTATGAACTACCGGAATATGTACCCTGGTACAGTGCCTTGCTATAGCTATTTATTTTGTGCATACATCATCAACATGGACAAAAGAAAGGCCAGAATTTACTTTCGCTTCTTGTAAGATTTTAGTTTTATCAATTACCTTTATTGAATATTTTGTTGAGAGCTTCCAGGAAGAGCAATAATATCTTTTTTTTTGTTGTTTATTTGGTTTTGCTATTTCAAAGACATAGTAATATAGTTTAAAATGTTATTACTATTCTCTGCTATATTAGTCAGGATTTTCCAGAAAAAAACAAAGCCAATAGATATATAGAGATAGGCATAAGTGGAGATTTACTGTAAATGACTCCTGTGATTTTGGAGACCAAGAAGTCCTATGATCTGCCATCTATAAGCTAGAAGCTTAGTTAGGAAACTGGTGGTATAATTCAGTCTGACTCTGAAGGCCTGTGAACCAGGTGAGCCAATGTGGGCAGAAGATAGATTTCACAGCTCAAGTACAGACAGGAAATTCTCCCTTCCTCCAGTTTTTTGTTCTATTCAGGTCCCCAACGTATTCGATGATGCCCAATCACATTGATCTTCTTTCCTTGGTCTACATACAAATGCTAAACTTTTCCAGAAACACCCTCATAGACACACCTAGATATAATCTTTTACCAGCTAGCTGGGCATCCCTTACCTTGTCAAGCTAACATATAAGATTAATCGTAACATCTACAAAGGGGAATGATGGCCTATTTTAGGTCAGTTGTTCTGTGTTGAGATACCTGCTAACTAACTACCCAAGGCTGATGAGAACTGGTTCTGCACAGTATATTGAAACTTAAATGCCCTTCCACACACACACACACACACACACACACACACACATTGTAGTCCTTGGTCTAGGCGTTTTATATGAAATTATTCAGTCCTTAGAAATTATGACAAACTTATACGGTAAATATTAACAACCAATGAATTACTTTTAAATAAGAATGAATGAATAAGATGTCAATGTTCAATTTAAAAAGTTAGAATGTAATAGCAAACAACTGAATTAAAAAATTAAATCATGTCCAAAAGAAAGTTCAAGTCCATAAACAAACTGTAGGCAAAACCTACCAAAAAGTTGAGAAAGTGAGAGAGAGAGAAAGAGAGAGATCCTTCAATTGTTGCTAACTGTCCCGAACACACAACCAAGTTATGCTTTGAAATATCATACATATTTGTGGGAATCAACATGGGTCTGATTAGTTCAAATTAGACTGAAATAGACTCTTGAAGGGAACTTGGTGAATCTTCAAATATATAAAGGGCTGGAGTTTTTCCTGTTTGCTTGATTTTTAGAATTTAAGTTTTTAACACTTTTTAATTCCAGGGAAATAATTCTTATTTTTTTTAAAGTTTTTAATTTCCAGTTGGTTAGCATACAGTATAATATTAGTTTCAGGTGTACAATTTAGTGATTCATTAGTTGCACAGAACACCTGGTGATCATCACAGGTGAAATCCTTAATCCCTATCACCTATTTAACTTCAAAAAAGAGGGAGAAATACTTAATATCTACCAGAAACAAAATTTTGACCTTGTTTTCAACCTAAAACTAACCGGAAAAAAGAAAATAAATAAAATTATGTGAGGAACTGTCAAAACTTAACATTGATTAATTTGCTTTTATGGTATTGGTGCTGATTTTTAAAATGTAAGTGTTTTTAATTATTTTAATTTTTTAACATTTATTTATTTTCCAGAGAGAGAGAGACAGAGTTCAAGAGGGGAAGGGGCAGAGAGAGAGGGAGACCAGAATCTAAAGCAAGTTCCAGGCTCCAAGCTGTCAGTACAGAGCCAGATGCAGGGCTCTAACTCACGAACTGTGAGATCATGACCTGAGCTGAAGCTGGATGCTTAACCGACAGCCACACAGTGCCCCAATTTTAAAATTCTATTATATAAAACACGACATGAAAAAGAGTTCAAAGTTTTTCTTTCTCCCTCTTTTCTCAAGTTTCATTTTTAAATAATTATAGGTTCACAGGAAGTTGCAAAAAATATACAGGGAGGACCTATTTACTCTTCACCAAGCTTGCCCTAATGTTAGGCTCTTGCAAAATTAAATACAATGTCAAAACCGGGAAGCTGACATTGGTATCATCCACAGAGCTTATTCAGGTTCCATGTGCATATTTTTAGTGCACTCGTGTGTGTGTGTGTGTGTGTGTGTGTGTGTGTGTGTCTGTGTGTGTATTTTGTAGCTTTATGAAATTTTATCATATCTCATTTTTACATAACTGTGCATGTGTAATTCTATGAAACTTTGTCATGTATAGTTTTGTGTTATCACTACCACAATCATAAAATAGAATTGTTCCATCACCACGGTCTCCCTCCTGCTATCCCACAAGCCTACTGTCAAGTGAATGTACTTGCTAGGTTTGTATTAAGTAGGCTTCAAGTGAAATATTATGTAAAATTTTTATCACCGTAAGAATTGTGTATCTTCATTATGTATTTGCAAAGAGAAAGTATACAGAGTCATTCTTTGCTAAATATGTTCTCTGTGATAAAGTAAATGTGTGGCTTAATGGCATCTATTTCAATGTGATAACAATAAGTAACTTCTTGGGTAATTCCAAGTCCGTTTTGGACATCACTTGGTTTCCCTTCACTTCAATTATCTTGCTCTTGTGGATTGTATTTGTAACTAAAGGAAGAACAGAATGGAGAAAATTATATAGTTGAGATCCTCTCAAACAACTAATTTGTTTCAAAGTGGTAGTCAAACAGTAGAGGAATGGTTTTATTTTATAATTGTATGTACTAGTCTTTTCCTCACTGTTTTGTTGTTTGGCATCATCAATTTCTTACAGTAGCCAATGAAAGAAGCTAGAAAAAAATAATCATCTAATTAAACGTTTATGTCTTTATCGTTATGTCCCACGTTAAAATGCTGTCTGGGGGCATTTGGGTGGCTCAGTCGGTTAAGCGTCCGACTTCGGCTCAGGTCATGATCTCATAATCTATGAAGTCCAGGCCCCATCAGGCTCTGTGCTGACAGCCAAGAGCCTGAAGCCTTGCTTTGGATTCTGTGTCTCCCTTTCTCTCTGCCCCTCTCTCAATTTCTCTCTCTCTTTCAGAGATAAATAAATATTAATTTTAAAAAATGCTGTCTGTAACACAATGCAAATCATTAAGAAGTGTGGTTTCAATAAATGTTGCTTTTTCCCAGATTTGAAGCTACTTTGAATTTAACTGAATTCTTTTTTATTTTTTATTTTTATTTTTTTGGGGACAGAGAGAGACAGAGCATGAACGGGGGAGGGGCAGAGAGAGAGGGAGACACAGAATCGGAAACAGGCTCCAGGCTCTGAGCCATCAGCCCAGAGCCTGACGCGGGGCTCGAACTCACGGACCGCGAGATCGTGACCTGGCTGAAGTCGGACGCTTAACCGACTCCGCCACCCAGGCGCCCCAGAATTTAACTGAATTCTTGATTGGGACTCAATCCTTCTTTTCTATTCTGAAACCTGTTTTTGAAGACCATTTTTTTCATTGTATATTTCATTTCCTTTAAATACATTTCAAATACATGGTTGTGGAAGGGCCATGTACATTCTTACCATAGGCAATTCTGCACTAACCTTTTCCTGACACCATTTCCAATGGTTAAACGTAAAAAAAAAATTCCCCAAACTGTTAGAAAATTTGAAGTTATGATGTTTAAGCAGATATAAATCTGCAAGCTATATTTTAAAAAATCCAACTGTAAATTCCGACTTGTCATGATCCAGGAAATTAGCAATCAATTCAATCAATATTTAATAGAAAGAGTTCACATTCACTTTCTCTCTCTCAAACTTGTGCTTTTACTTTCGAACAAACTTTACTCATAGAATTATTAATGATATAAAACAGAAACAGTTAATTTCCCTTTCTTTTGTGATTTCCAGGAACTGATTTTGACTGATAAAGGAAATTTAATTGTTCTACTGTTGAGTAAAGTCTTTTATTTCCAGATAGCAGGACCTAGCATGTCCGCAAACACACTCACACAATTGCCTGAAAACTTACTGAGTTTAAAGACCTTAATAATAATTACACATTTTTGTGACTTTCAGTTAGCACACTGGTGAGATGGGATCTAGTGTTCTTTATTATCAGTCATACTGACTGTTTTTGCTTGAGTACTTTCAGTGTTATTATTAACATCATATACTTTCATCTCCTCCTATAGATTTCGAAAGCATATGAAATGGTGTCTTAGCTTTCAGAGGAAACTATAGTCTCCAACAGTTTCTCTCACTGATTTAAGTATTTTTGTTCAAGCTTTGGCTTTCTCATTTTTTGACTTCTCTTTCCTTTCGCACTCAGACTACCCTGCCCTTTCCTTCTTTTGATTAAGACACTGTTCCATTCAGTGTGTCATCATTTGGCCTAACATTTTATTGCCTCTTGCCTTACCAAGCTTTCAGGATGCTATTACACCCTGACTCTAGTTCTAAGAAAACTCTCCTTGTCTCTAAGGCAATTCTTTTTAATCATTTTACCTGATGAAGTTTTAGTCTGTCCCACATAATAGCTATTTAAAAATGGTAGAGCACAAAGAGGGGATTCCAGTGTTACAGGTGTTTATTAAGAGCCCACTTAGTCTTCAGACCTTGCTAACGTCTGTGGGCAAACAAGTGAAATGTGTGCCCTTTTTGAGGCTGATCTACACTACCATAAGTTGTAGTGGAAACCCCATGTTTTAAGTATCCACAAATCTATTCACATAATTACCACCTGCTTTGTACCAAGCACAATGTTTAAAAAATATTTACTAAGTACTTTGAAATGATAATCGAAATAGATGGGTTTATAATGACAATATAATCAAAAGTTAGCATGTATTATCATCAAGTGAACAACTTAAAAGACAAAATCAGAAGGTAATTAATAAGAGGTACATTATGCCAATAACTTATTCTATGCCTGAGACTTTGAAAATTCAATGTCAGTTAATTCTCACAACACCCTAGAAAGTTACCTACTGGTATAATCCACACTTACAGAGGGAAACAACCAAACTACAGATGTGTGGTACACACCTGTATGTGGTATTCTAGGCTTGGAACCAACTCTACCTCATACCAACATTTGTGCTCATAACCAATATATCTTCCTATTTTAAGGTGTGGAGGAGTAAAATATGCAAACCTCCCACTTAATAGATGTTGTTCTATAACATAATACACTACACAAAAATAAGATGGGTTTTAGATGGTGATTAGAAGGCACAAATGACAATGAGGCATATTTTACAACCACCACCTGCATTGCATTCCAATCTGATACTCATTTAGCCTTTATTTCAGTACTCTCTACAGTAGAAAACTCACTTCCTACCACTGCTGATTATTTAATTATTGGTCAGTCATGTCTGTTAATACATTCATTGATTCAACATTAATTTTTGAGGTACTTTTATGTGAAGGGCAATATGCCAAGTACTAAAGAGGACATAATGATGTGTTAAGACATGTGTCTGTGTTCAAGGAGTTAAAAATCTATTATAGGTTTTTAATTTTTTTCCTAATTTGAACAAAAATTTCCTTCCTAATTATTTTCATATGCCAATACTTATAATGCTTTTGAGAATAATGGATAATGAGTTACTGCATACTTCTATATGGCAGCCCTTCAAATATATGAAAAAAATCTCTGCTTAGTCTTACTCTTTTAAAAGCTAATAATTCTTGAATCCTTCAAATGTATTAACCCTCACCATCCATTCTATTCAAATTTGTGCAGTATATTTTTTTAAATGTAAATTTTAAAATTAAACATAGTAAACTAGATATATGCTGATTAGTACCAAATATAACAAAATATATTTTACATTTTCTCCACATTATACTTATATTAATGCAACTTAATTGTATATTTTATCTGTATCATTTATATCATGTTCATGTCTAGCCAGCTATAAACACAGGTCTTTTTTCCCTGGATTATTGCTAAGTTAAGTGACCTAATGAAATTTATGCAAAATTTAGAAATTTCAATTTATAATTGTATACTATAAAGTGGCATAAAATTTGTATAACTTGATAATTTGTATATTAGATAATTTTCAGTATTGATCATATTTATTTAACATGCTTCAGTGATTTTCATATTTGTTATAAACCTCTTCAGTCACTTCATTTATATGGGCATTTATATTTATGAGCAAATGCAAAATAATTTAGAATTATCCCTCTATTCAACTTTACAATTGGAACAATGTTTAAAAAAAGAATTAAATAGGGTTGAGGTCTTTTTCATCATGTTTTTTTCTGCTTTTCAGAAAACCTTCTTGAAGTGTGTATTTTTTTTTTCTATTTTTTATGGAAGTGGTGAACTCATTTGGGTGACAAAGGTAACGTTTTAATAAAATAAATGGCATAAAAAGTGGGGCTGGAGAATCAAACTGAGGTTGGTTTACATACATTTTCCTACTTATGTTCTCAAGATATTATTTAATATCTCTAGCACAGGATGAACAACTCTAGCACAGGATGAAAATAATATAAAACAGAAAAACCACTCTTCCTTCTCTTTAACCTTCACTGTGTTTTGTAATCAGGTGTCAGGCACAGACACATCCCCCATATGTAAATGTAAAGATCCATTTTTATACATTTCTATGGATGATTTATTTTGGTGGTTTCAATGTAATCATATTTCCTCAGTAATAACTCAGCTGTTCAATGTTCTAAATCCAACTCAGTGTTTCAATCTCAAAGCTCTTCTGGGAAAATATGTGCTAATAAAAGTAAGAGAATGTAAAAATCCATGAAAAGGAACAACATCACAGTTCCCTGTTTTTTAGTAGAGGTGATTTCCATACCCTGTTTTATTTCACCCTCTCCCAAAACATATCTTCATTAAATACTTTGGTAAAATTAAAAAAAAATAATTCCTTATTGGATTTTTTTCTTATACATGTGATATTCATTTTGGATATTGGAGGAGGATGCTGAAGGTGAGGGAACCAGCCATACATCCTCCAACTGTCTCTTCATCAGCTAGAATAAAGAGATTTTTAAAAGGGAAAATTCTGATGTCACCCAAAATCCAGAGTAAAATATCTGAGCAAAAGGGTCAATCTTCCTAGGAAGTTCCAGTCCAGTTATTCACAGTTATCTCTCTTTCAGTTAGGGGTAAGTCTCTTAGAACCCAGGATGCTGTTGAAATCATGGATTTCAGGACCGAGGAATCTAGCGTTGTTCCACAATATGCTTCACCTACCCATAATCCTTTAGTCTAGGATGTTCATTTTGACCAAGAAGCACGATATTCTTAACATTCATATATATTTTTCTAAACCATCTGCAGATGATCGGGTGCCTGGGTGGCTCAGTCAGGTAAGCATCTGACTCTTAGGTTTAGCCCAGGTCATGATCTCATGGTTTCCTAAGTTTGAGCCTCATGTCAGGCTCCGTTCTGATGGCAGAGCCTGCTTGGGATTCTCTGTCTCCCTCTCTCTCTGCCCCTCATCCACTCATGCTGTCTCTGTCTTTCTCAAAATAAATAAATAAATTTTGAAAAAAGAATTCTGTAAACAGATTTTATTAATATGTCAAATAAATGTTTACCAAAGACCAAGTCAGACAAACACTTTGCTGGCATTAAGTAAAACATGACAAACAAACAAGATGATCCTGGCCTAATGCAGCTAACAATTTAGTGAAAGCAAATCTAAGTAAAATAAGTATGGAATCATGTATTTTTGATATGTGCTTTGAGGGGAAATAAAAGAGTGCCAAGTGATAATTATGGTGAGGGAAACCTTCGGTGAAGAGGTGTTATTTAAGCAGACACACGAAGGATGAATAGGAATTAAGCAGGTAGTGTAGAGAAAATTAATGCTCTAGACACAAGGAATCATGAGCACAAAAGTCATGAGACAAGAAAGGTTTTTGAATATTAGAATAACTGAATTATTATTGCTATAATTTTAAATGAATTTTACTGGTTTATATGGTTTTTAAACATTTTTTAATGTTTATTTATTTTTTGAGAGAGAAAGAGAGACAGAGCATGAGCAGGGAAGGGGCAGAGAGAGAAGGAGACACAGAATCCAAAGGATCCAGGCTCTGAGCTGTCAGCACAGAGCCTGACATGGGGCTTGAACCCACAAACTGTGAGATCATGACCTGTGCCAAAGTTGGACGCTTAACTGACTGGGCCACCCAGGCATACCTAGATGTTTGAAGTTATTAAAGCTATTTCTTTGGAAGGTAACGTTGAATTCCAATACTATTTAAATAATGATTTCTTTCCTTCACATGTACATTTCTTTGTACGCCTAATTGTTTAGCAATAATTTCATAGACATAATTAGATTAAACCCAACGTAGGAGAATTTCCTAAACTGGGCAATAACTGATAAAGTAATGCTCATGCGTAACTCACTACCTTTGTGTGGGTTTATAAGGAGTCTTTGTATGCTTTATAAAAAGGAGTCAAGTGACTTTATGTTCCCAAAAAGAGTTTCTAGTCTCATACCCCATCAGATTCTATGAAGTGTTTAACCACAATTGTTCCCTAAGCAGATGATTACCTAAGTTTCTTCTTTCAGTGATGGCAGTTTTCATCAGTCCCTTTACTCAGTCCCTGGAAACAGGTCAGTTGTTCTCTGTAACTACTCCTGATGTCTCCAACTAGTTCTTTCTGCTATTCCTGACAGTTCCCACAGCTGTCAGTGGCATTGCTCCCTGGGGGTCACAGATCTCAGAAGCTCTTGCTAGAAGTTCTTCAGCAGCTCCTCCTGAGAGTCACGATACAGGGGGTCCCTGTAACAGCCTGTAATGGCAACTGTCTGCAGCATGGTTCTTTAAAAACATGCAACTGAAGGAGCCTCTTCAAATTGCTTTACACTTGTGTTAGGGAAATAGAACTCTGGGTCACCAGCTGTTTCTCTTCTCATAGAGCCTTTGGAAAAGTTTCCATTCTGACAGTTCTTGATATGTGAAATAGAATATGGCATATCTATAAACCACCTACTGATCATACATTCACTAAATTTATCAGCCTTCTTTATGGAGAGTGTCTAGCTAGGAATCCAACCAATTTACCAACTGAATCTGAGAACCAGAACAAATGTGCCTGTAGAATAAGTGGGAAAACAATACCGAATTCTCTGATTTCTCATATAATGGTGCTGAGAAACCCACATCTGTTTAATTGCTTAAAGTTAAAATCAAGATTCACCATTGTATATAAAACAGGCTATATGGGGCACCATGAAGCTGCCAGTGGGATACTCTTAAGTCAAGTTCTCTCTTCCCTTTAAAAATAAAAATCTAAAGCTGTTTACAGTTAATATGGCAGAAGCAGAGAAGGAACCGACTTTGTGGTTTGCCTTTTGTGAATTTTCAGTACTAAACAGGTAAAGTGGAATATAATACTAAGCGATGATAGGACAAATCTAGTATAAACCAAGGGGCTCTTCAATTTCACTCACACAATTTCACTTTCTAGGGCCTAAGTGTTTTTCAGGTACAGTGATGATAAGCCAGATTTTCTCAGTATCTAACTACCACAAATATTTCCTTTAAGTAAATTTGAAAGCTGCAATAACCCTTTCAGTGCAGTTATTTCCCTAATACTACTCTGATGGCTGGCAAGTCTATGTAGCTTTCGCCTACATCTTTCTTCAATTTGAAGGCTCAAGTCCCATCAGCCTTTTAGCTGCTAGAGAATTTGCCTATGTAAAATTGCTCCAGATGTTTCCCAGCTTACTGCAACTCTGCAAAAGGTCTAAGATCTATTCACATCTTCTCAGCATAATTGTTGCTCAAGAGTAGACAAGACACTCTTTAAATATCTGATTCCTAATTAGAATTTTTAAAAGATTTCACATTAGGATAATACCTAACCTTAACAGATCACGTGATCATTCATCTAATTTGCTAAACAGTGACTTGATTTAAGCTTATTATGTCAGCATTATCATTAACTGTTCCCCATTTACTCTTAAGATGTGTCCTTATTTGGATGAAAAATTACATAGCCATCATTATTACTATGTCATGAAACACCTGTGATGAACTGACCTTGCCTAGTGTTTCAGACTCACCTTCTATCACTGCCCCTGCCTTTCAGCCATCCAACTGACCCAAAATTCTTGTTATTGCCTAAATGTGAGATCCTTTCCCAACTCTGTGCTTGTGCTCGTGGGTGGATCACCTTCTTCAATGCTCCCTCTCAATGGGTCACGCTACATACCTCTCTCCTTTTTATGAGACTCTTACCAGTTTTTCAAGGAGAAGCTCCCCTGCCACGTGTGCCTGGAATTTGCTATCTATTACCCTGGTCAGTGGCGATGTCTCTAATAGAGTCTACTTGCACCTTGTGCATGTTTCATATCTCTCTCATGACATGTATATCGTTTCTGTATGTCTTTTTATTGGAATGTCTCTCTAGGACACAGAAAAGCGTTTGAGGTCAGGGACATTTCTCTTGGTACGCTAAGTCCCTAAATCCTGGCATATAATTAAAGATTATCTAATTTTATACATAAGAAATGAATAAAAAGAATAGACAATTGTTTATTTTAAAATTCATAACTGCATTATGCATTAATAGTAAAAAGAATAATCTGATTAGTATCTAATTCTATCTAATCTTTTGAAAATAATTGCTTTTCATCAGAATAGATCCTGGTTTGCATCACTTTATATGAGCTCAATACTTAAACATCTGGATTTGTGTTATGCATTAGATACGTTAAAACATTATTATTGACTTTAAGCAAATGGATTTTTTCTTCAAAACAAACTCCCTTGTTAGAATTTAAAATACAAGCTAATTTTCAAAATGTTGACTAATATAGTATCTATTAGCAGAATACCTCAACTTAAAGTGAGGCATATATCTTCAAAGATAAATGCATATTCAAGTAAACATCAATGTTATTTTTATTCATAGAATCCACAACTTTGGCCATTCATTTGTATAAAATCAAAATGATTTTTAGACGACATTCACATGGCTAGCTAGCATCATATAAGGTCTGAGAGTCATTCCAAATATCAATTTCCAAACAACATAGTCCATCTGTCCCCAGGAAAGCATAATGGGCAGCTTGCTAGGGTGTTAGTCATTCCTGTACATAGACTTCCTGTACACAGACTTCAGGGAAATGTTTTAACAATTGTTATGTTTTAATAATAGCTCAGAATTGTCTGCTACTCTGAATGTAGTTTCATTCAGTGTTTTTCAGAATTCAAGCCTTTAAAAATAGCAACAATTAAATATGAGCTGTGAAAGTCTGTGACGTGATATGCCCAAAGGATAGATATGTACATATCTATATATCTGTAACTATATCTGTACAGAGAGATAGGTTCTCATCTCCTAGCACATCACATCATATATGGATATATATGAATATATCAATAAAAATCTATTTGTACATGTCCATATTATAGATCCATGTTTGTGGCCCTCCATAGCTAATTATTATTAAAATTCTGCAAGTTGTACATGTTTTTTTTCCATTTTATGAAGGTAGAAATATCCAAATCAATTATTATTCTAAAGTCTAGGGATTGTCTATGAACATATAAAGAATAGAGACTCATACGTTATAATCATATACTTGAGGCATTAATTACTTATCCAGAAATATAAGGATTATTTGAAAATAATTCCCTACTATTATTTTAATGTGATTCAAGAGTCTGAACAAATTATAGTTTTGTACGTTGGATCAACATGCTTAGACGTTTCTGAAAAATTAATTAGGTATTATTTGCTCACACAAACTTACTGCACTTTAGTGAAACACAAAGACAAATTGAGAACTTGAAAAACCTTAGAATATACTTCAAACAATCAGATTCTTCTCTCCTGGCTAGAACAATGAAACTGTATTTGAGAGTTACCCATACTAAGTGATGGATTTTTTAAATATCCTTACCCTTAGCACAATATTTCATTTTTATTCTTGGTTTCTCTTTGCTTCTTTCTTACTTTTCATTTGTTTCATTGTGGAACAATCTCAAAATTACCAAAAGATTGAATGCTATTCAGAGTTGTTTTTTTTTTTCTGAACCATTTGAGAAAAATTTGCTGATATGATATTGCATCAACTTTGGTTTCTTTCATGTGAGTTTCCTTAAGCAAGTACATTCTCCTACATAACAACAATTCAACCATCAAAATCGGAAAAGTATCACTGATGCATTACTAACATCTAATTTTAAAACTCCATCCACGTCTTTCCAATTGTGCTAATAATATTCTTTATCTCAAAAATCCAGTTCTAACTAGTGTGGTATATTTCATCGCATTTCAGCTCCATCAGTCAGGAAAAGCTCTTTACTTTCCCTGACTTTAATGGCCTTTATACTTTGAAGATTATAGTCCAATTATTTTGTAGACTGTCCCTCGATTTGGGTTTGTCTGATCTTTCCCCATGTTTAGATACAGGTTATACATCTTTGGCAGGAAGGAACTTCTCATTTCATGCTATCAGGTGACATTGCTTCCATTTTCCCATCACTAAAGATATCCCCTTAGATCATTTAATTCAGTTCCTATCTGTCAGGTTCTTCCTTCTTCTCCCCTATTGTATAACGGCATCCACTGCCCTATGTAGATACTTTCCTCATAGCCCTCATACTGTGACACCTCACATATAGCTGACCCCATGTGAAAGCCTTCCTCACCTCAATTGGGTTCTGACCCTCTACACTGGGCTACCTTATTGTGAATGACCTTATTATACCTCTCAGTTTTTCTAAAATGGTACCCCTCTTATGCCATTTGCCTTTTTAGCCCATTCTGGTCTACTTCAAACACTCAAGGTAGACCTGCCTCCCTGCATGGGCTTAATACCCTGCATTGATATTTTTAAAAATTTTATCAGGTTGTGACATCTCACATCAGTCTTTCCCCTATATGAAAGCCCTGCTCACTCCCTTGGATTCTGATGCCCCAAACCAGGCTATACCATGCTCCATGAAAGCCCTCCTCACTATACTTGGACTCCATGATCCCTTGTGGGGCCAGCTCTGCACCATGAGGACACCTTTCCCCTCACTTGGGTCCTAACACCCCACTCTTGGCTTCCCTACCAGTCAGATACCTTCTCTGTCTCCAATAAACCAAGTCAAGCTTCCCTTCTCATGCACCATTCTCCTTGACACGATTAAGCTCCAACACCTTGTTTGGTTTACTTCCCTGTATTGTCACCCTCATCACCTTCTCAAGCTCCTATACTCTGTGCCAGCCCTTCCCCCTGGCACAGTGGACTCTTATCTCATTCAAGATCCAACTGCTTGTGGTCATAGCCATTTGAGGTGAATATTCCTTTATGATGCACAGGCTCTGATACTGCCTGCTGGGCTGCCTCTTGTGTAGAAGGCTTGCACACTAACTTATGCTCTGACACCCCATGCGAAGCTATGCTTCAAACCCCCTTTCTAGGCACTCCTTCAGCCTGTCTGTACTCTGACACCCAGCTCTGGACGTCTGCTCCCCATACCTTCATGCACTATTGCTTACTTCATTCCACCTAATGCTTTTGGATTGAATTGTTGAGAAGTAAAGGGAAGAGGAAGAGGAAGAGAAAAAAAAAGGTGAACACTTACTTCTAATTTATGTATTTATGTTACATTTTTATTTAAATGTATAAAATAACCTAAATCTTATTTGAAAAACACTTGGGAAAAATAAAGAAAATAAACAACTCCATTTTAAGTGAACTATATGTAGACTCAAATGCATTACCATGATGTTCAACAATTTGTGTCAGGAAAATGAATTTATCAGAATAATGCCTTACAAATTTATGGTTCCAAAGATGATTCAGATTTAGGTAAGAGTCTCTTGGAAAAAGGCCAGTTTTCCTTTTAAATCTCTTCAATCCCTTACCTCAAATTTCTTAAGAAAGTCACAAGTTCAACTTCCACTCCATGGGATTTACTCATGTGATACTGACAAGAACTACTGATTTAAGAGCAAAGAGCAGTGATAAGCAGAATGAAATAATTAGTGATAAGCAGAAAAAGATAATTATCCTGAACATTTCAAATATCATCTCTTTCAAGAGCTACTGGATCAAATGCTAATTTTTTTTTAAATTAAGTTTGCATTTTATCCACTTGCAGAAAGAATATAGGCCCATTAAGTGTCATTCTATAATGGAAATAAAAGGTCATAACTAAATTGGAGGAAGGCTTTTATCCATTAATGTGCAGATCGCAGCAGCACCTGCTCTATCACTGCTATGAATCAGTGTGAGAAATTCCCATCAGACTGAAATGACAGCAGATTCCAATTCAACATGTTGAGACCTATCCATAAATTTTATGTATTTTTTACAGATAAACATTGAATGTTCAGGAAAATAACTTGAGTTCTAAGCATATGAAGTTAAGAATTCTACTTGTGAGATCACAATGGTTCCCTCTCAACCCTCCATGGATGAGTACGGTCTCTCCCTCTGTCCTTCCATTTCAGCTCCTTCCTTCTCCTTATTCTATAAACACACACCAATACACTTCCTTTAGAAACAAACTATTATGCTTATTCATTGCTCCAAAACAAGCCATTCTAAAACTTAGTGTCTAAAAATAGCAAAAGATTCAATTCTTACTCTTGTTTGAATTTAAATTCAAACACACTGTGTGCTCTCATTCTAATTTTGGGGATTCATTCTGAAGATCTCAAATTTTGCAGTGTAAGTATAGGCTCTTTTCCAAGTTTGATTCCTATTACAACGTCACACTGAGACCATCATTGTCCTCTTGTCACCATCCTCCTGGGATCTGCACTTTCCTTAATTCTGTGCCTTGTTGTTAATGACACTAAGTTTTCCAATTGCTCAAGTGAGAAATTCCTCATTCCCATTCTCATAACTCATCAGTCACCAAGGCCTCAAGACCTTAAAATGCTTCTTAAAAATGTGCTCATTCCTTTTCTGTGTCCTGGCCAACTGGCTCCTCCTGTCAGTTGGAAAACTTCCTAGCTGATCCTTCTATTTCTTTTATCTTCCCTTTGAAATCTATTGTCCACTGTAAATACTCCTAAAATATAATTTGCATTATTTTAACGGCTACAAGTTTTCAAATGTAGCTTATAAAAGTGAGTCTAAAAGACTTGGTGTCACATTGATACTCTGCTACCAGTGATATCCAATCTTTCATTTCCCGTGACTTTTCTACCTCCTGATGGACATGCACCCTAATCAAGGTGGAGTGGGCAACTAGCTGCATGCCTTTTCCTATTCTCATATATTCAAGAGAACCAAGAGGACTTTTTTTTTTATTTACTAGAAATAACCTACATTGCTTCTTTAGCACTTCTGTAATGATTTTGTTATAACATTTATTGGTCTGTCTTATATTAAGTTTACTTCTTAATATGACTCTTTCATTAGGATTATTAGTATTTCATCTTTATAACTTTCCCCTCAAGCATCTATAATTGTGAATCCGTCATCTCAGATGTTCAATGTATATTGAATTACAATATGTGATTATGGGATTGATGACGAAGGTGATCATGCATTGGAATGTGGAATGGATTGACTTTTAATAAGTGATACAAGGCAAATAGATGCTCATGTAAAATAAAAAAAATCTTCACACCTTCTTCATAATATAAACACCATAAAATTTTATATAGATTGCAGATCCCAGGGTAAGAGTAAAATAATAGGCAGAAAAAAAGGAAGCACAGGAGAAAATCTGCATAATCATAGAGTAGGCAAAAGATATATTATAGGATACAACACCACCAATGAAGATTATAAAATTATAAATGGAACTGTGAAAAGCTACCATGAAGACAATAAAAAGGCAAGTAACAGACATAGAGATGATATTTACAATTCATGCATCTGATAAAGGATTTATTCTGAATATATAAATAACTACTACAAATTCAGCTAAGAATAAAACAATAAAAGCATAGACAAAAATACTTCAATAGGTATTTCACAAAACAGGATATTCTAAGGGACCTGGGACTAGATTTTATTATTCATTGTGGGAACCCTACCAGAAGCCACTCAGGGCATCTGGATGGCTCAGTTGGTAGAGGGTCTGACTCTTGTTTTCTGCTCAGGTCATGATTTCATGGTCATGAGATCCAGCAGAGCCCCGCATGGGGCTAGGCATTGGGTGTGGAGCCTGCCTGGGATTCTCTCTCTCCTTCTTCCTCTGCCCCTCTCCCACATGTGTGTTTGCTTGCTCTTTTCTTAAAAAAAAAAAAAAAAAAAAAAAAAAAAAAAAAGACTATGGCTCAAAATACCAAGTTCATAATAGGTGGAACAAAGAGCACTCAGGTATACTGGTAAAGGGAGTGTAAAATCATCAGCTATTTTGGAAAAAAATGGTAATATTTTTTAGAAATGGGATTATGCAAGCCTTTCAGCCCAGAAGTTCTACTCCTAGGTATTTACCTAAGAAAAATATCACCAAAAGAAAGGCTGAAGAATGTTCACAAACTCAACATTCACAGTACTCACAAACTTGAGATTACACAAATGCCCACAAGTAAAAATTGCAGTATAATCACATGGTTAAATGACATATACCAATGCCAATGAAAAGCCACATCTACATACAACAATATAAATAAATCTTTAAACAAAATGAGAATGAAAGAAGCCAAATAGAAATTGTGTGATGTGATCTGTGTAAAATTCAGGAACAAGAAAAAATTATACTTTTATAATATGTCCAGAGGTCGATTACCTTTGGAGGAAGGTCATGACTAGAAAGTAGCATGGGGGAAACCCCTATATTATTTTAAGTGTAGGTTTGTTATCTTTTACTGTGTGTGTGTGTGTGTGTGTGTGTGTGTGCGCGTGTTTAATCTGGGCACAGTTTACACAGACGTGTTCAATTTTCAAAAATTCATAGGTATGTACATTTATGATTTCTATGCTTTTCAGTATGTGTGCTATACAGAGAAAAGTTTAAACATCTTACAGGAAAAATATTTACCTACATGAGCATAATCATCTAAACTATATGAATAGATACTGATCTGCAAAACTATTCTACTACTATAATTACAAATTTTAGCTATATGGCTGCATCTAGAACTAGGTAAGTGGAAACAGTGAGGAGTTCCAGGAGAACAGGAGTGTCATCCTAAATATTTGAGATGTATAATAACCCTATGGCATGTGTGGTACGTGATACCTTCTAGGAGAATGAGGCTATGTCTCTGACCTTTAGTTAATTGTATCTATGCTCCAAGCCTGCAAAATAAATTGATTTGAAATCTTAAGCTCAATGTTAGTGAGTGACCTAAAGAATATATAATGCACTCTAGCTACTTAATGTATTGCTTTTACATTTAATTTTGTCTTTGAACCTTAAAAATATTCTTTACTGACTGAAAAAATAGAGTCTGGGATTCGACCAATAGCCAAGAAAATTTTGCATATTAACTTAGCTACTTCTATTCTACATTTGGTTTTAAAGATTTCTTGAATTGGAAGCCGTTCACTTTTTCCATCTAAATATCAGTTTAGATATTAAGATCACTAATTTTATAGTTAATCTGTATAAAAATGATGACACTTGAATTAGTAAGTAACACTGTGAAAAGTTAGGGTAAATATACCCCAGGCTTTAATCTCTATATAACCTATTGGTACGCCACAGTGAAATGAAAGAAAAAGGGGTTCATAATCAACAAATAATAGCTATTATCAACAATAAAACATAAATATTACCCGTAAAATATATCCTTAAAATAAGAAATTAAGTTTTACTCGTGATTAATAAATATATTGGCAGTATATAGTAAAATCAAAAGTTCAGAGAAATACCATTGATTATAATCCTTGAATGTAATTTTCCTCAATTTAAAAAAATTTTTTTTCAAATGTTTATTTATTTTTAAGAGAGGGAGAGACAGAGACAGAGTGTGAGTGGGGGAAGAGGCAAAGAGAGGGAGACACAGAATCCGAAGCAGTTTCCAGGCTCTGAGCTGTCAGCACAAAGCCTGGTGTGGGACTCGAACCCACCAACTGTGGGATCATGACCTGAGCAGAAGTCAGACGCTCAACCAACTGAACCACCCAGGTGTTCAATTTTCCTCAATTTTTTGACCCACAGACATATACATATATATATAATTTTCTACTATTTGATCCTCTTTTTTCTATTAGTTTCAAAGCTACCACGAAAGCATATTAATGTAACTTACAAAGGAAGATTCCAAAGAAAGTAAAGATTATCTTCTTTTTTAAAATATATTTTATTCTTTTAAATTTCTTTAAAAGTTTATTTATTTTGAGAGACAGAGAGAGGGAGAGATTGAGTGGGGGAGCAGCAGAGAGAGAGGGATAGAGAGAATCCCAAGCAGGCCCCATGTCCAAATGGAACCGATGCAGAGCTCCATCCCACGAACCATGAGATCATGACCTGAACCACAACAAAGAGTCCCATGCTTAACAGACTGAGCCACCCACAGGCCCCTAAAGATTCTTTTCTATCTAAAAGTCAACTGGGTAATTAATACATTTATTTTAGTATATAATTTGGATTAAGTATTCTTAAAATCCAAAAGATTGGGTGTTAGAGACAGATATAAGTTTAAACTAGCTTAACTGCTCCATATAAACTTATCATGTTCTGGATCTCTGGATGCCTCACGAGTGCGTGTGCATACACATATACTGCATGCATTTATCCAAATACCCATATAATTAATTATTAGCATATGTCTTCTAGAAATGGAAAGAACCCTCCCTTTATTATTTGCCCTTTTCATGATGCAGCCTGGAAAATGTTCCTTAGTGTATGCCTAAAACAGAAATAGTAGACAACATGCAAAAAAGAAATAATCATTTCTGATTATTAAACTTTTAAGTTTTCAACCCCAGGTTAGCTGATATTATATTAATGCGAAGTGTGGGTAACTTACAACTCTAACTGCTTATAAAAATTTTCTTCCCATTTTCCATCCAAAAAAAATTCATTCGCTACATTTACCAAATTTAACATTAAGATTCAAAGTAAGTGAAGGCAAATGCCAATCGAAACACAAACTAATTGTGTGGCCATGGGGAAGTGGTTTGCTCTCTCTAAATAGGTGTATGTGGTTAGCACTATACAAGCATTTAACATCCCTGAACCTCATTTTATTAATCTCTAAAATGCCAGTAATAATAATTAGGATATAAAAAGTAAAAAAAAAAAAAAGGTTGAAAATCAACATTATCAAGGTAGCTATTATCCTTAATAAGGTTAGCCTTTAAATATTTTCTCTTGTTTTTTCTTAATAGGCTTATGAAATATAGCAGAATGACTAAGAAAATGAATGGATGTATCTAAGGTACACATTTAAGAAATTATGGGTCTGCTATCAGATACCTTATTTTCTTCCCTTCATCTTATTACTCAAAATACGTATTGACTACTTACCAATTTCTAAGCATTTTTCCAGACAATAGTACTATACAGATAAAAATAAAAATCCCAGATCTAATTGGGGAAGCAAACAAGTCAAGTAAATGTTGTGATACACTATGACAATCATGACAGAAATATAGAGTGGCATGGCTGTGGGGTGGAAAGTTATGTGAAATAGTGAAAGGGAAGTAAGTCATCAGGGCAGGTTTCTCAGAGGATGAAATGCCCAAAAAACAAGTGTGGAGATGAGTGCTGCTAGAATATGAAATAATAAGAGCAAACCCACAGTGATCTGAGGGCAGAGAAAAACTGTGTAAGTGGCTTGGATTTGCTCTTCTTCCGTGTGAGGATTGGTTAAAAAATGCCGATGGGAAGGTAAACAGAAGTCAGGATATTTAGAGCATCCTTTCTCTCATGCTAAAGACTTTGAGAATTCCTCGATAGGTAGCAGGAACCACTATAGAGGACTGAATAATTGGGTTGTATGATCATAAGTGCATTTGCAAATAAGATACATCATAGACAAAATAATTCTAGGGTTTATTGATGTATAAAGCCTCTCACAATGTATGTGTGTATCAAATCATCACATACACTTTACACATCTTACAGTTATACTGTCAATTATACCTCAACAAAGCCAAAAAATACAAGGCTTTAAACAAATCCTGTCTTAATGAAAATTGGTACATGGCATTGACAGTTTTCTTATGAAATTGGGTGTCAAAACTGAGCAGAAAAGAAGGATTAAGAAACCATTAAAAAAGATTGTCCAAGTCATCAGATTCTCATAGGTGAAAGAAATTAAAGAAGGAAGATAGAAACCAAAAATAATAAATGTAACACTAAACATAATTGACTTTTTCCTTGAAGAATGTACCTGTTTTACCATTGGATGAGTAATAAACCATAGATGGCAATCATGGCCTTAGTGTACAACTCTCTTGAATATCCTGTTGTGTTAAAATGTAAATATGTAAATAATATTACAAGCGTTTATATGCCATATGATTCCTCTACTGAGCATTCAAAATAAGAAAATTACTGCCTTGATGTCTGCAGAACAAACTTTTATCTACATGATGGATGAGAAATAGTTGCCTCTTGCAAAGTTTGTCTTAATTTAGTTCATCTGCAGCAGATGAACTAATTCTTCTCACTGTAAAATTATGGCTCCTGGTCCAAATAATATTCGTCAATTTAAATGAATAGAGCTCTCTCCTCTCTGACTCTTAAGAGAATACAATCAATGCCTTTTCAGGTAGAAAGATAACACAAACCGAGCAATGAAACATGTTGAGGAGTTTTCCTGTTTTGCATGTTCAGAAAAAAAAAAAAAAAGCTTTTAAACAATCATTTGCTTTCTGGAACTCATTCATTATTTTTGAAAAATTTTAAATTGGTGACTGTGTGGCAAACATATTTACAATGTGCAATAAAAATATTAGGGTGTAGAAGACCAAGAACTGAATAAAATCATCCGGTATGCTAAGAACTGACGTGAAACTTAAATTCCCTCACCTTTCTAGGAAACGAGATCACAAAAGGTTGTGAAAAGGCATGGAAAATATCGAAGTACTGGTCAGCAAATCTGGGACATGACAAATCAGAGACAGATTAAACGATACCTCTGAAAATACTAGTATTTTTTTCATGTTTGTTTATTTTTGACAGGAAAAAAAAGAGTGTGAAGGTGGGGGGGGGGGCAGAGAGAAAGAGGGAGACACAGAACCCGAAGCAGGCTCGGGGCTCCGAGCAGTCAGCACAGAACCAGACATGGAGCTTGAATCCAGGAACAGTGAGACCACGACGGGGACAAAAGTCAGACGCTCAACGGACTCAGCCACCCAGACGCCCCAGACCAGTTTTTTAATAATAAAATCAGACCATTCCATCATCTGGTTCCCTAGAGAGAGATCTATTTTTTAACTTTTTTTTTTTTTTTTTTTTTTTGCTCTGAGCTGTCAGCACAGAGCCCAATGTGGGGCTTGAACTCACAAACCATGAGATCATGACCTGAGCTGAAGTCTGACGCTTAACTGACTGAGCCACCCAGGCGCCCCCAAGGTTCCTTAAAGATATTTGAATAAGAAGTCCAAACCATAAGAATATTCAGGCTCTTAATTTTTTAGCAGTTTGTTGAGTGCAAATTGCATTTTTCCTGCTTTAATTTGGACTTCTCTAATAATAATAATAATAATAAAGTATAAATTTGAGCATGCATTATTTTGTCTTTTAACTTGAACGTCTATGAATTGCCCATGCATACCCTTAATAATTATTTTGTTTTTGTGTTTTTCTTGAAACTATATGGTCTTTTATTTTAATATTATAGATGGTAATTCTTTTTTCTGTCATCTGCATTATGCATTTATTTTTCCCCATGTTATCACCAATTCTTATTTTACTTACTATATATTTCAACATAAAACATTTTTTTTGAAATTTTAGTCATAGATGAATATTTTTTACTTCATAAATTCAAGGTCTAAATCTTAGAGAACTTCTCCAAATGTAATTCCCCAAATTTTCTTGATAAAATTTTATTTTATTTTTATATTTATATGTTTAATACTCAAGAATTTCATTCTATCATAAGTGGGCTTACATTTTCATTTTCTTCAATCTGGTTAACCATTATGTCAGCACAAATTATCTCAAATCGATCCTTGACCTACTGAATTAAATCACATACATACACATATGGATATACATGTATGTCAAATTGTCTGTAATGTATTTCTTAATTCTCTAATTTGTGCTACTGATATGCTATATACTTGATTATTCTATAAAAATGCAATTTTAATCATATTAAGCAGGCTCTTTCATTGTCCTCCTTTTCCTACTTTTTTTGTGGCTATTTTTCATCACAAATTTTTCCATTAAAATTTTTCAAATGTTCATTGACATAGCTCTAAGATGATCTTGTTGTGTCTATCAAAGATACATTTTATTATTTTTAAACGTTTGTTTATTTATTTTGAGAGAGACAGAGGGATGAAGGAAGGGGCAGAGAGAGGGAGAGATAGAATCCCAAACAGGCTATGGGCTGTGGACCTCAGAGCTCAATATGTGCTCGACCTAGGAATATATAGGCCTTCAGATATGGCTCACTATCTTTTGGAGATAGTAGAATCTAGCCCCCACCTTGCTACTAGAGGGTTATGAGTTAGGGGGAATCACAAGAAATTCTTTTCAGAAAGCAAATGAGGACACAAATGAGTTAAAGGTATTATATGAAAACTTCTGTTAACCTCCTGGCATTTGCTTTCTCTTCCCCTCCTGAAAAGCAGAACAGTAACAAGTTTCAAATACTTTCAATGCCTTACTCAGGCTTTGCCAGGCCTGCTAAGAAAGATTATGTACTGGAGTTTTGAGATAGCGGCAGGATCTGGCTAATGTGTGCCAATAGGAGATGAGAAATGTTATAGGGGCTAGATCCTAAAGTTGCTGCCTCAGAAAGTAGGGAGGAATCAAGATGAAAGAGTTTATCAATAAGAGAACATCATCGCCTAGAACAAGATTTGATACTTTTTCAAGGATAAATAGTGTTTGCAAAATGACATGATATATCTTGAGGACTTGGAAAAAAAATATAGGCCATACTAAGTATAAATATCAAAAGTGTTGTGGTAGATGGTGGTTGATGAGATGAAAAAGCTCAGAGAGGTGAGCATACCAGAACAGGTACACTCTGTAAGGCTGGGAAAGCTATCAGCTGTCGAAACCCTGTAAGAGAGAGTAGAGGAACATCTGTTTACCACAATGGTAAGGGATATACCAGTATCATGGAGCAGTAGACAGTGGTGACTAATGTCTGCTGGTCATGGCTAATAATAGAGGATGCTACTAGAAACTGAATTTCTGGGGGCGCCTGGGTGGCTCAGTCAGTTGAGCGTCCAACTTCAGCTCAGGTCATGATCTCCCAGTTAGTGAGTTAAGGCCCCATGTCAGGCTCTGTGCTGACAGCTCAGGGCCTGGAGCCTGCTTCGGATTCTGTGTCTCCCTCTCTCTCTTCCCCTCCCTGACTCATGCGCTGTCTCTCTCTCAAAAATAAATAAACATTAAAAATTGTTTTTAAAGAAACTGGATTTCCTGATAGCAATGGAATGATAAGGCCCTAAATAACAGAAGCACTTAATTATCAGAAGCAAAGTGGTTACAAATATTATAACAAGCAGCAAAATCAGAGGGTAGCCTTTGGGGGCTGATATGCAGTAAGGCATGAAATCATTAAAAGGACATGGCAATCCCCCAAGGCAAGACAGATGGGCAGCCAACAAGAGTGCTGCTTACTTTTTAGATAATGAAAAGACATCAAGGATGAATTATCAGGAAGCTGACAACACCAGTGAAAAGTCATGGTCTCTGGCTCTGTTTTCAGATTTCAGTTATTTCTCCAACCTGGAACCCTTTAGATGGAGATAAACCAAGCCCTTTTGAGGAAGGACCCTGAAATATCATGACACGTGCACTGAGAAGTTGTTAACTTTGTCTTTCCACAAAGGGATTTATGTAAATGTACTCAGGTAACTATGTATTAGGGAAGAAGAATACTCAGATCTTTCAGAAATTGTTAGGTGAAGATACTGATCTGACACTGTTACCTAGGACTCACAGTGCCCTTTGGATCTCCTATCAGATTCATGTCACATACAAACATGCGGAAGCCTGGAAGTTAGGAGTCATGAACTACTTCAAACTTAATCAAGCAGTGGCCCTAACTGTAGCTGCTTTATGAGAAATGGTGTCTTTTTTTAAGAGCAGTTTAACACTGTCTTTGACACATGGTAGGTTCAAATTGAGCTGGCATATGCAGTCTTTTCCATTTTTATCAGGAAGGATGAAAAAGGGCAATTTACATTTACACATGATGGACAATAGAATATATTCACAGTCTTGGTTTGGAAAATGTTATAAAATATCCAAAGAGAATAATTTACAGAACATCACACTGAGCCGTGAATCAGACCAGAGTACAGTACTGCAAAGTACAGGGGAAGCCTTGGTAAGGCACATATTTTTGAGAAGGTGGGAGACAAGTATTTTTAATTCTGAAATACATCACATTAGTGACATTTTTAGGAGTCTGGTGGTTTGGGGCATGTTTGACATCATCTCCAAAGTACAGAACAAATCAATGCATCTCAACTCCTACTTCTAAGAAGGATGTTTTGTAGTTAAAAGGCTATACTGGGTTCTGGAACTCATTCCAAATTTGAGAATACTGTTCTGACCTATTGACTAGATGAACTGGAAGGCTACCAGTTTTGAATGAGGCCAAGAGAAGGAAAGATATTTGTAACAAGTTTAGACTTCAATGCAAGAAGGTCTAACTTTTTATCTTTATTATCTTTCATACCTTATGATACTAAACCTAACTGTCATGGGAAAAAATGCCCAAATAAGAGCATCTCAATTTTATGGGTATATGTGAATTTATAAAATCAAATGCATTGATTGAAAAACTAAAGCTTTCTAATATTACATTTTGTCTAGTGGATCCGTAACAGTCATAGATATGGTTGTGTTATACCAATCATCCTTGATTTCTGAATAATTGCTTTATTTTATATATTTAGCTATTGTGTTGTGGTGAAAATAACTTTATAATTATTATTCACTTTTATTTATAAATCGTGCTTTAGATTGTGTGTGTGCATCTGACAAGGTGTAATTAACATTAAATGACAAAGAGAATAAAGTTGACAATATATAGACTTTATTTTAGAAAGGCAACTACTTTTAATTTACCATGTTCCCTGAATCACTCCCTTTTATGGTCAATGGTTTTTCTAAAGAAGTGTAAATGGTACAGAAATTTTTGGGGGAAACAAAGTCTTTCTGTTTTTCCCCTCTTCTTATTAACATTTTAATCCCTTGACTTTATTTTCTTCATCTTTTTAACTTCATATAAACTGATGTAGTTTACTACATAGTAACTGATATAGTTTACTTTTATACCATGAAATATGCAAAATTATATGTAATTATAAATTTATATTCCCAAATCATTTTAGAAAACTGGGACAAAAATTCCCCAGAAGGAATTTTCAGACAATTAAAGCATTAAATAATTATAATTTAATATTAGCCAAAAGATGAGAGGTCTAAACATATGCCTAATATTCAGAAATGTGCTGATTCATTTTCTTAGCTTTTTAAGATTTTTCATAGCTTATGTTTCTATGTTAAGTAAAATCTTGAAAATAACACTCTACTTCCTTCTCTTTCCAGTTCTCTCTTATTTCTATGTTCAGAATAGTTATATAAGAGTTTGAATGTGTTTACTCATTCAAGATAAAATGCAAAGTGATTAAATAATTATTGAAATAAAGGTTGGATGATGACATGAATACCATCCATTTGTAAGTGTTGGAAATAACAAAGTTAATTTTATTTTTACCACAAGAACATTAAAAGTGAGCCCACTTGTTACTTTTAGCAAGGCATCCATTATACTTGAAATTAAAGTGAATAATTAGTGAGTGCTAGGTTTAGTGACTGCACTATTCACTTCTTATGCATAATATTGATTTTTTTCTGACGATAAAGCAACGTGAGCTAATTTGGGAAGTGGTCACTATGGAAAATATACCAAGTATAAAAATTAATCATAACCTAAGGACCATTTTAATAAGTTTTTCTGTATTTCTTCCTAATATTTTCCTTTGTGTCTGCATGTGTATTTGTCTTTGTGCATATGTATAGTATTTTGCATATTCTTTTCAAGCATTAGATTATGAGCATTATATCTTGTCCTTAAACACTATTGAAAACATAATTGTATTAGGGCAGTTAAAATATATGATACCATAATGATAAATATATGCCATTATATATTTATCCAAGTCTATGGAATACACAACACCAAGAGTGAACCCTAATGTAAACTATGGGCTTTGAGTGATTATGATGTGTCAGTGTAGGTTCATCAGTTGTAACAACTGTACCACTCTGGTAAAGATGTTGATAATGCAGAGGCTAAGCATGTGTGGAGGCAGGGGGTGTATGAGAAGTCTCTCTACCTTCTCTTTATCTTTTCTGTGTACCTTAAAATTCTCCAAAAAATAAAATCTTAAAATAATAATAATAAATTATAACTAGTCAAATAATTTAGACTTTAAACATATTTAATTTTTTTCATAATTGTATTTATGTTACCTATAGAGATATTTAAAATGTTTTCCTGGTACTATGTTTATACCTTTTATAATCATATACCTCAAGAAATAATACTTCTCTTGTGACAAATTTATAGAAGTGGAATAAATGAACCCCCAATGAATCAGATATGGATACTTTTGACCACATTACAGGAACATGCTACTAGCATGCAAACATATTCTAGAAAATAATGCAATTATTTTCTATTTTCTATTATTTCTATTAATAATGCAATTATTTCTATTTTCTATTTGCATGCAAATTAGTTACCAAAATAGAAGAATCAGAAATATGTAGGCTTCAGGTATAATACCATTAAGATTTCTCCTCTGCTTTTCTGTATTATATGGTCTCTGCCTTCCCACCATGCTGGCTTTGTTCCCAGACTGGCTTCTCTCATGATTTTAAGAAAGCTAGCAACAAATAAGGCGATGTGCTTTCTTGTTCATGCCCAAAAGAAGACAGATTCCAAATCATTTGGGCTAAGTCATATTTTAACTCCTGGACCAATAACATTTACCGGAAGGAAGGCCTAGAGGTTGTTGACCACAGCAACATAAAAGAGGAGAAAATTATAATCATAGATTTTGCACAAGCAGATCCCTCTTCTTGAGCACTCTTTCCCAAGGCTGTCACATTTCCCCCTCTATAATACTCAGATATGGATTTATTTGTTATCTATAAAAATAGATATTTCTGAATTCCTTATCTGCAAATTATTTTCTAGGCGCTCCATCACAACTAACATTTCATGTTGTATTGATTTTCATAACACATTGCTATTTAAATTCACATTATTTATTACTACATATACCTATTTATTTTCCATTTTCTTCACTAGGGTGAAAGCACAATGTTTATATCCCCCTCTACCAGAATCCAAGAAGTTTAAGATGATCTTTGCCTTGGTAATTGCTGAATTACCTGCATCTCACACATGGAAGAAGCTCAAAAAATATTTTTAGAAAGAAAGAAATTTTTAAAAAGGAAGGAGGGGAAAGAAAAAAAGATTATAAGGAGGGAGGGAAGTGGTATGAGAGGGAGGGAGAGGAAGGAAAGAAGGAAGACAAGAGGTAGAAGAAAAAGTAAGGAAGGTGAAATTCATGAGTACATTTGGATAGTGTATTAAGACAATTCTACTTCTCTGGTTTTCCTGTAACTGGCCATATTAGTACCTCTAATGGTTATTGTAATGGTTAATTTTATGTGTCTATTTCACTGGCTAAAGGATACCCAGATAGTTTGTAAAATATTATTTCTGGGTGTGTTTGTGAGGGTATTTCTGGAAGAGATTACCATTTGAATCAGTAGACCTAAATAAGATCCCCTTCACCTATGTTGGTGGGGAGACTTATTCCATCTAATGAGGGCCAGAATAGAACAAAAAGGCAGAAGAAGGGTGAATCCTGTCTTACTGAGCTGAGGTATCTATCCATCTTCTTCTGCCCTGAGACATTGGAGCTTCAGGTTCTTGGGCCTTCAAATTCCAAAACTGACACCAGCTCTGACCCCACCTCCCACCCCAGTTCCTAGGCTTTTAACTTGGACTGAATATACTACCTGCTTTCATACTACCTGCTTTCCTGGTTCTCCAGTTTGTAGATGGCAGATCATGGCATATCTCATCCTCCATAATTTCATAAGCCAAATCTCATCATAAATATCTTCTTAAATATCACCATTGGTTCTGTTTCTTTAGTTCTGTTTATCCTGACTATTATATCTATTGCTTTATAACAAGTTATCCCAAGACTTATTAGCTGTAGGCAACGAACACATTTATTAACTCAAACAATTTCTGAAACTCAGGAATATGGAGTCAGCTTAGTTTGCTCTTTCTGGCTCAAGATCTCTCTCAGGTTGTAGTCAAATTGACAATTGAGATTTTGTTACTAAAGGCTTGCCTGGGGCTTAGATAACTGCTTCCAAGCTCACCCATATGGCTGTTGACAAAACCTTCAGTTTCTCACCATGTGGAGTTACCATAGTGCTACTCATAATATGACTGATGGATTCTTCCCAGATGTGTAATCCAAGAAAGAAAAAGAGCAAGTTACCAAGACAGAAGCCAAAATGACTTATATATAATTTCTGAAGTGATATAACATCACATCTGTTACATTCTATTGGTCACACAGACAAACCCTAGGATGATATGATGGAGGGATACACAAGCGTATGAGTACAAAAGAAGTGGGGATCACTGAGAACAACCACGAAGGCTGATACCACAATTCACTCTCTGCCTCTCAGTTGACACTTCAAAGTCTCACAAGAGAGTAGTCCAATTATAAGGTCAACTCAATGCCTAGAATCTTGTCATCAAATCAGGACAAGATGCAGATGTGGCTTTTTTGGTGCAGTCTCTCAAGTACAGCTTTTTAGGTAAAATTCCTCTCAATCTGCAATCCTAGGAACTAATGAGACACTCCATCACAGACACACACACACACACACACACACACACACACACACACACCACACACACACACACACACACACCTATTATAGTAAAATATAAAATAGGCTTAGGATTTTCACCCGAAACATTCCTATTCAAAAAGGAAGGAAAGGGTAGGCACACAGGAATCACTTGTCCATAGCAAATTTGAAATCTAGCTAGAAAATGTTGGATATTCATTAATAAGAACTCAATTATTCTTCTGCTCAGGAGTTATTCTCCATAGATGTTAGTTCCAAGGCATGCTTCCTTTTTTCATCAAAAATAGCACATGTACAGGGGCGCCTGGGTGGCTCGGTCGGTTGAGCGTCCGACTTCAGCTCAGGTCATGATCTCATGGTCCGTGAGTTCCAGCCCCGCATCGGGCTCTGTGCTGATGGCTCAGAGCCTGGAGCCTGTTTCAGATTCTGTGTCTCCCTCTTTCTCTGACCCTCCCCCGTTCAGGCTGTCTCTCTCTAATCAAAAATAAATAAACGTTAAAAAAAATTTAAAAAAAATAGCACATGTACAGATGAGCAGTTTTCTTACCTGTTAGTAGACTCAGGGCATGCAACAACCCCTTTTCTATTTGTGCCCTTTTATCTGCCCCTTTTAGTCCAAGCTGGCAGTGTTCCTGCTGACATAATTATCTTAAAAACCTCGTAGGTATTCTAGGAATCTTGTGACAAACGCACATCCACAAATCTACTTTTGGTTTCTTCTGAGATAGCTGAGGGACAACATCCTCAAGCAACCTAGAAGCTCTACTGTTTAATTGAGAGACACATGAGGTATATTCTGTTTTAATGCTCTAAGGTACCAACTTTGATCACTCTGAGATCTCAACAAAGGATTTTACTATCACATTTTCATCTCATCTTTAGACCACACTTTTCAGAGTGTTATGGATTTAATCTTTGCTTCAAAACAATTTGTTATTTTCAGCATCATTTGCTATCTGTAGAGGTTGAGAATTTTTAGAACCATCGAGTCCTGCCTCCTTTTTGCTTAGCAGTTTATCCCTGGAAGTAGCAGAAAGAATCTAGGAAGCACTTTCAACACTGCTTAGAAAATCCTTTAGTTATATTATCCTGTTAATAAGGCACATTTTCTACCTTATTCGTTCCTGTAGACAAGAGGGTGGCTAAACTTTCTGATACTATCTAACAATGATACCCTTCCTCCAGTTTTTAAGATGATTTTCTTTACTTTCTGGAAAGCCCATACTGGCAAACTTATCAAAGACTCTCAGGCTCCTAGTAACAATTTTTTTCAAGGTACTATAGGCTTTAACTTACACTGCTCTCACATGGCTGTCAGTTGCAAAGGGACACCAACATTTTAGTTTTAATTATGAGAACACACCAAATTTTATATCAGTTATTTATTTCTAAATTTAAAAATTACTCTACAACTTGGTGGCATAAACAACAAACATTTATCATTTTACAGTTTAAGTGGGTTAGAAATCTGGGCACAGCTTCCCTGGGCATGTTTGGCTCAAGGCCTCTCGGGTAGTAGGGCAGTAGCATTCAGAATTTTAGCTGAGACTAGTTCCATGTGAAGGGTTGACCGGGAGAGCATACTTCCAAACTCACTCATACAACTGTTTGCTGGACTTGGTCACTTGCCATAGGGGCCTCTCAGCAGACCAACTTACAACATGGGACCTGGGTTCTACTGGGGTGAAAGATTTCAAAAGAAGATGAGAACATTCAGGGCAGGAGACATGGGGTTTTTTAATAAATTAATTTCGGAAGTTACATCCATTCCCTTCTGGTATATATTATTCATAAAAGTCAGTCAATAAGCCAAGATTTTACTCAGTGGAAGGTATTTCACCTAGTTGTGAAAAACAGGAAGGGGTATCCTTGGGAGCCATCTTAGAGACTGCCTATCACAGAACCTATCCAGTTAAACCATGGTCCAGGAAGAGGTACAAACAAGATATCTATAGTCCAATAAGGGATAAGAATGAAAAGCTGCATATTTGACGTAGGGAGAATTTTCCTTTTTGTCTACACATATGATTTTAAAAAGTCTTTGTTTTAAACTTATGTTGTGATGATGTCTTTATTTTCATGAGACATGTAAGTAACCTCGGGATAACTACTGCAGTTAGCCATGAAAGCAATCTAATATATCCTGGGAAGTCAAATACAGAGGTGGTCTTTACAATTTTTGGTTGTGTTAGCACCTAAAAATGTAGTTTCTATTGTCATTATCATTTATTTAAGGTCAATAATGTGTATTTCTACTGCATATTTACAAGACACTTCCAAGCTTTATATCCTTATATTTTACTCTCTGGGATTTAAGACTAAATATGAAAGGTACACCTCTGACTTTTTTGCATTCTAGTAGATTTACTTTTTGTTCACAGCATGACCTATGACATTCTACCCCTTTTCTATATTGGTCCCACAGCCTGGAATTCTCTCTGTGTATATCCACATCCTGTTACATGACCTGCCTGCCCCAAACATTGTATATAGGTAACCCTACTAGTCTAACTTCTGCTCATCGTTCAATCTTTATCTCAAACATGATTTGCTCTGAATCCTCATCTGTGGGAACATTGCTAAAGAGCCCTATAAAATGCTTCCTTTGTGATGACTGAAAAGGCTTTGAAATGTTTTTCTGAAATGAGTTTATAAATGCATACTAGCCACTTCTTTAGAATCTACCACAACCCTGGAGAACTTGATTACTTTTTGATTGGTATCGTATTTCTTTTCCCACCTTGGTGGCTCATGTATTTCCTCAACTTACAAAAAGCAACTATTCTTTGTGCTTCATTTTCTAATATTAGAAATATGGAAACATCATGTTGTGTGCTTTTATCCCATTTGAATGCCATTGTTTGTGCAAATTGTAGGCAAACAAGAAAGACTTCACTGTTAATTTGCATTCAAATAAGCCAATATCCAAATATTTGCTTATTCTGAAAATTACCAAAAATCTGTGTCAATTAAATGCAATGGAATTTCAAGAAAGCGATGAAGAAAAGAACTGCAATTTCCCATTAGACATAAATCCAGACTTAAATGTAGTATATACTCATGAAAGCACTAAACTCACCTGGACAAGCTTTTTCACACACAGTATGGATACACTGAAAGCATATGTACATATTACTATGGTTTATCTAACAAAGTCTGAGAATTTAAGCATAGTGACCATTTAGAAATATTTTCTTTTACAGAAGAATCTGTGTAGGAAGACTTCCCCAAAGTTCCAGTTATTGCAGAAAACCCTCCTCATCATGAAAACTATTACTAAATCTACATAAAGATTAAAATGTGAGAATACCATGTTTCCCAAGAAATGGATAAACATTTAACTTTTTTTTTTTTTGAGAGATAGCAAGAGCACAAGTGGGGGAGGGGCAGAGGAAGAGAGAGAGAATTTTCTTTTTTTTAAGTTCCTATTTGAGAGAGATAGAGCATGAATAAGGGAGGGGCAGAGAGAGAGGGAGAGAATCACAAGCAGGCTCTGCACTGTCAGCATGGAGCCTGATGCGGGGCTTGAACTTATGAACCATGAGATCATAACCTGAGCCAAAACCAAGAGTCAGAGGCTTAACTGACTGAGCCACCCAGGCACCCCATAGAGAGAGAGAATGTTAAGCAGTCTCCACTCTCATTCCTGAGCCCACCATGGAGCTCGATCCCATTACCCTGCAATCATGACCTGAGCCAAAATCATTGGATACTTAAATGACTGAGCCATCCAGGTGCCTCAACATTTGACTAATTGTGAACATGGATGACCTGATGTGAATAAATGAAGTTGGATTTCACCCATTCACTCATATCTACTGTTAGAAAAAGTGACAGGGAGCTGATAATCTGATAATTTATTACAACTAGTAAATGCAAGCAATAGTTCTTTACCCAACATCAAAATATATTAAAACACAGGTTGAGCTAATTAAGTATGGTGGCCATAGGGATAGAATGCATTTAAATCTTAGTCAAAGTGGGCTAGCAAATGAAGAATTCAATTATAGTAATGTGAGAGAGAAGGAATTTAATTGTCCCCAAAGTTTCATATTGTGTGAGTTCTAGGAATGAGGGCTGGGAGAAGGAGATAGGGAGGGATTGGGATTTCTGAAAATGCTAACAACATCTGCAAATAGGCTAAAAAATAGTATAATTCTTACATTCCAAATACACTCATATACTGTGTAATTATAAGCATCTGCAGTGAATGGTCATATGCCACTCATCAATGAACTGGAATTTATTAATCATTTTCTGTGTTGTTTTCAAGAGAGCATGATTTTTTTCCCCATAGTTGTACCTAAGAATATGTCAAATCATAATTTATAACACTCGAGTCTTGGGAAGCAGATTAAAATAAGTCAATATGTTGTGGATAAACTTCAGAATTATTTTAAGTTATTTATAGCCTCTAATACAATGAATTGACCAGTGCTTGTCAAAACAGGATAATTATTAAGGAAATTAAATATGATATAAGAAGACTAATGAAAACAGCAAGAATATAACTATTGGGATGAAGTAAGCAGTATCAGATTCAAGTCGTCAGCACATCACATATCTTTTTGGAAGAATACAATAAATCAGTGGTTCATACTATGATATCAGTTAAAAGCAGAGACTGATGAAAAAACCACTCCCTCCAAGCCTTGTAGGCCCTGTCAGAAAATCAGAGGATGAACTCAGACAAAACCAGGCAGGTAGTGCTTCAACTATTTATAAGATAATATCACTATGAATAATGAAATCAGACGTGGGATGTAGCAAATTTCCGTGATTTCAAATTCTTAATTTTTCCTTTACCTGTGTGTGCATATATGTTTTAACTTTAGTGCAACAGTCTCTTTTTATAGGAAAATTTAAAATGATATTTAAATAGAATTTTGAAACATTCAGTGCTTCTTTGAAAATAAGTATACTATATCATTCTCCTTCCATATCACTTTCCCATGTTATTTACTTTACATATTAGTTTGTTTAAAAATTCCTATAATTTATGTTATATATTTGTAATTATTGTATGTGAATACATTAAGTAACCACATAAAGTTATAAAACTGACCTACATTTTTAATTAAATTATTTCGTGTTTGTTTATTTATTTATTTATTTTAAATGTTTATTTTATTTTTGAGAGACAGAGACAGAGTGTGAGTCAGGAGGGGCAGAGAAAGAGGGAAACACAGATTCTGAAGCAGGTTCCAGGCTCTGAGCTGTCAGCACAGAGCCTGACATGGGGCTAGAACCCTTGGACTGTAAGACCATGACCTGAGCAAAAGTTGGACACTCAACTGACTAAGTCACCTTGGCACCCCTCATGTTTATTTATTTTGAGAGAGAGAGAGAGCACAAGCAGGGGAAGAGCAGAGAGAGAGAGTAAAAGACAGAATCCCAAGTAGGTTCTGTACTGTCAGCACAGAGCCTGATGCAGGGCTCGATCCCACAAACCGAGAGATCATGACCTGAGATGAAATCAAGAGGCAGACACTTAACCAACTGAGCCCCCTGGGAGCCTCTAAAACTTACTTTTTAAATTTATATTAACTCTTTTTTTCCCAGTGAATTTTATAAAAAAAGTAGCTCGCACTTAAACTTTACAAGTCATATATTAAAGCAAGCTAAAATGATACAACTTAAGTATTAGATGGTCATTCTGTTACAGCAATGAACACATATGACCCAGAGATAGTGGAAATTTTTTGTCATTCAATAATTAATAAGGCAACCAAGTAATGCCTCTATAGTATTCCATAAATTTAGAAATAGCTGATCTTATAGAAACCTATTGATGATATTATTGAGGAAGCACCTTCGAAGTAAATGAAAGAAAGTGAGGTTGAGGGGACATCATTGTTTTAATTAGTATGGAAAGAAATCTTTGAGATAGGAAAATGCAAAATTAAATGGAAGTGGTTCTCAGTGCTGCTTAAATTCCACAAACCTCTCTATGTTACCCATGAGTGTTCTAATTGTGATTGGGTAAAAGAATCTTAGTGTTATGGGTTAGGGGACATTTTTGGTTGGACCATGAGGTATGCCATATGTTAACTACGTTTTCATTATCTGTTTCTTTCATATTCACCAGAAGCACTTTCTTTAAACATATTCTTGGCTTGCAAAGTATATATTTCCAGGTAGTTGTCAATTTTGTGGCTCACTGGAGTGGGAGTTTTTTCCAACTGCAGTGTGCATCAAGGCAAATTGACATGGGCCAAGTGTACAAACAGAATGAATGAGCATAGATCTACACATTAGTCTTCTACCTCCATTAAAAACAAAAATAGAGAAAAGATCATTAAACATTTCAATATTTTTTAGTATCTTAGGAGTCTTTGGCTTATGGAAATGTGTATTCTAATATAAAAACGTTTTTTATTTTGCTTGATATCTTAGGAATTTTAAGCTGGTGGAAATATGTAATATGAGATAAAGAATACAAATTATTTTATGGGGTGCCTGGGTGGCTCAGTCGGTTAAGTTTCTGACTTCTGCTCAGGTCATTTTCTCAGGTTCGTGGGTTCAAACCCCACGTTGGGCTCTATGCTGACAGCTCAGAGCCTGGAGCCTGCTTCAGATTCTGTGTCACCCTCTCGCTCTCTGCCCCTCCCCCACTCATGCTCTGTCTCTCTCTGCCTCAAAAAAATAATAATAAACATTAAAAAAAAGAAAAAAATACAAATTATTTTGCTTAACGGAAAAGTGACCATGTGGTCTTCTGACATCGGGAGAAATCCATTAATCAAAATGAAGTCATGTACAGAGAAAAAAACTTAATTTAAACATAATTTAAAATTGAGGAACATTGGAGACTAATAAGGGAATAATGATTTATACTATATGCATGAAATTAATTCCATTTCAATCTATTCCAAGTATTGAATGTGTGAAAAGGTTGAAACTAAATAAGAAATGGTTAAATTTTGCTCACTGAGATTAAATTAATTTATTTGCAGTTTAGGAAAATGTTTTAAGAAATTAGTAACTTTTCAGTGATACAACAGACACTATTCATGACTTTTTCCAAGAGTCATACCTCTTTGGCCCCATTTCTAAGCTTGCAGAAACTCAAGTGTTGCTCAGGTATCAGGCACAAATAAGTTCAGAGAAGATTAGATTTTTTTCCCAGCCTTGGGGAAGAAATCATAATTATCTAAGACAGTCATTTCAATATCACACCTTTTGGAGAAAGTTTCTCATCTTCCAACTCTACTTATTTGGTGTAATAGCAAGTTTGCTGGAAGGCAAGTATTATTTGAGATTCGTCTAACCAAAGTAACCACATAAAGAAATACTAAATGAGCTTGCTCACTTAGGCACATTATCTCTACCACCTCTCAGACTTATATATTACTTTTTCCATTTCAAATGCATTCTAGCTGGCTTCCCAGTATCTTTCTTATTCCACTCAAATTCATTGTCTTTACAGTTGGCAGAATAAGATATTAAAAATGCAAATCTGATCATGTCAATTCCCTGCTAGAATTCACTCAGTCATTCTCCAATTATCTACAAGATCCCATCTTTACCTTTTGAAAGGAAATCCTCTAATACCCCACCTTTTTTTTTCCTCTGCATGGTTAAAACACCCATTTCCTACTATAAATATCAATGTATGTGACTTCTCAAGAAAATGAGTCTCTTGACCACTGTGTACAGCATAAAAGAAAGGTTATTAATATTTGCAGAATAGTGGAATTAATGATGTAGCTATAAATATTTAAAAGGAGCTACTAACTTCCATTGTGAAGGTTTAAATAGATCTCCAATCAACAAGAAAAACAAATTTTGTGACACCTCATTTGTCACAGCATGCAGTATCACCCATGTCTGTGGTACGGTACCTTAAAATCATTGCACACTCGATTCTGGAGACAATTTGTGTATTATCCAATCTGTTGTGTAACTGGGGAGAGATCTTGAACTTCAGAAATTTTAACTCCCTTAAGGGACATGAGAATCAGAAAGGAAATACTGTACTTTTTTATGCTCTCTTTGCTAACATAAATGTCTCATAAATATTAGTTTCTTAGCATATTTTTGGTCATTGTTTGTCGAATCTTTGAGCTATTTGTACGGTGCTTCATTTTATCTTGTGCACCCTAACCTGAAATATATTTTAAATTCCAAAGAAATGACATCATCTATACTACTCTTTCTCCTATCTCACAAGAAAAAATTATCTTCAAGTTCTCCATAGATTGTGCAGATATCACTGAAAAAAGATGTAGAAAAATACTAACACAAGTCACTGTTTTCAGAGAATATGGTTGAAGAAACCAAAGTAATTCTCTGTCTTCAGAAAGATCAATTATTAACTGTATTGCTATATTCATCTTTTAGTGTCAGGTTATTCATTTTTGATGTACTTCTGCTAATTGTTTTTCAAGATTGTCTTATTGTTTCTAAGTAAAATTCAGTGATATTTTATTTTAGTCTAATTATAAGTGTAAATTTTTACAAAGTGAATTTTTACAAAGAAAACACACCAAGGAAACCACGACTATGATATAGTATTTGAATATTGATAGCTCTCAAGAAGTCCTCTTGTGTTACTGCTGAGTTATTACTACATGCAAAAGTAAATGTTTTCTTGACTTTTATCATCATGAATTAGCTCACATATTTTTGAACTATAGATAAATGGACTCCTATATTATGCCATACTTTATGTTTGATTTCCACAGCATAGTGTTTAAAGATAGCAATATTTTTCTCATTTCTATATAGTATTAGTTGTTGGACAATAACACAACTTATTTACGCATTTCACTTTGAATGGCTATTTCAGTTGCATCTAGATTGAAGCTAATATGGATAACCCAATTATAAACATTCTAGAGCATTCTATAATGACATATGCATTTTAGTTTAAGATTTGACTTATTGGGCCATTGGGAATTCATAAATCTAGTGTAACAGAAAAAAGATAAAGAATTTTCCAAAGTAGTTTATATCAATTTTAACCCGTGAAGTATATGATGTTCAATTTATTCTACGTTGTTGCCAACAATGAATAAACTTCCTCTTAAAATTGTAGCAATTCCTTTTAAGATTGTAGCACAATGTGGTTTTAATTTGCATTTCCCTGGTGACAAATAAGGTTGAAGAAAATGTCACATGTTTATTAGCCATTTGAATATTATTTTCAAATAGAAAGTGCCTGTTCAACCTTTTGCCCATTTTTATTGAATTCTCTTTTTGATACTGATATGTAGTGGTCTCTTACATTTTCTGTATTTGAATCATTTGTCAGATATGTTTTAGAAATTATTTTTGTGACTCTTTGACTTGCATTTTCGCACTCAGTGGTATCTTCTGATAAAAAAAATCATATGTTAAATATATTCCAATGTATCAATCTTTTTCTTTATAGTCAATTCTATTTTATCCTGTTTAAGAAATCTTTGCCTTCTCAAGGACAAAAGATATACACCTATGTTATATTATCAGTTTTTTTCTTCTCAATTTATACATACTACCTATTTAATATATATGTATTTATGGTGCAAAGTAGAAGAGAGGCAATCAATATGGTATCCACAGTCACTATGCTTATTTAAATAAAAGTTAAAATGAAACATTCAGTTTTTATGTTACATTATTCTCACATATCAAGTGCTCAACAACCATATGTGGCTAATGGCTATAATACTGAAGACATTTGGAATATTTCCATCATTAGAAATTTTGGACTGTGTTGGTCGAGAGTCACTTTCCTCCCTCATAAATATTTAATTGACCCAACACCATTTGTTAAAAACAGTATTCTTCCCAAATTCACTTAGGAAAAATATTTGTCATAAAACAAATGTCAGTACACATGTTAGTTTATTCTTGGTTTCTCTATTGTGTTGCACTAAATTATTGCCTATTCTTGTGATAAAACTACATTCTGTCTATTGTGTAACTTATATTAAATTAGATGTGTTTGTTTTCGAGCCCACTACATTTCCACAAAAACTACACAATATATATGCCTCTTTCTACCACCACCCATACACAAACAGCTTGGGTTTTGTTTTGAGACTACAGTTAATGTAAAGATCAGTTTGAGAATAATTAACATTTCACAGTATTTGATTTCTCCAACCTATGAACTTGGATTCATTTTGTTTATTTAGGTTTTTTTAAATATTTATTTATTTTTGAAAGACAGAGAGAGAGCAAGGTGAGGCAGAGAGAGAGAGACAGAGGATCCAAAGTGGGCTCCATGCTGACAGCAGAGAGCCTGACACTTGAACTCATGAACCCTGAGATCATAACCTGAGGCAGAGCTGGATGCTTAACCAACTGAGGTTTTTTGTTTTTTTTTTTTAATCTCTCAGTATTATTCTTTAATTGTCTTTATAGATGTCCTTCATATCTTTTTTAGAAATTACATTCTCAGGTAGTTGATGTTTATATATTATTTTAAATGGTATCACCCAAGATGTTGTTTATTGCTCATCTATAGAAAAGTGACTAATTTTGAAAACATTGACATTGTATTCTGCCACCTTAGACTCATATTAATTCTAAAAATGTGTAATTTAAAAATATTTCTTATTAAATAATCAGGTTATCAGCAAATAATAATGTTTTTACTTGATGTTTTTCTGTTTTAGATTTTATTGTTGTTTTTTGGGTTTTGGTTTGGTTTCATTTATTGTTTTGTTTCCATGAAATGCACATCCAGTTCAGTGCTGAATGAAAATGTCAGTAGTGAAGATGTTTTTCTTGCTGCTGATTTTGTAAAACAGTTCAGTGTTTTTGCCATAAAACTTTGTGACCAACACTGCAAATGCTCTATTCTTATCCCACAATCCTTACCTTAGCATTGTGGTCCATTAGAATTCCAACAGCCAATATCTGTATAATTAATAGGGAGGATTTTTCTATTAAAAGTTGCCAAGCCTTGCCATTTGGTAGGCTTCCAAATGCCAGGAAATTAACACCTCAAGGAAGAAGCCCTTAACTACTTACTGAATCACAGTGGTATATAAAAACTCCTTTTCCCTCAGGCATGTGTTTTCAAGCATTTTCCAGAGTCTCCCCATTAAATTGAGTTACAAATACGCATGTAGTAGCCAGTTTAAAAGCCTCCCCTTTATGGAGTTCCTTTCCTGTATTAACCTTCCTCATTCTTGCAGGTGTTCCCTACAACACCTAAATAAATCCTTGCCATTTGCTCTTGGATCTTTGCCTTTGTGTTAGCTTCTGAAGCAATGTAAACCAGAAGTACTATTTTTTCTTCTACTTTTTAACAGATGAAGAAATTTCCTTTCTTTTTTACTTGTTAAAGTTTTTTTTTTCATGAATAGATGTTAAAATTAAATGTTTTTTCTCCTTTTTTTCCCTATAAATCTTATAAATTACATCAATTACTTTTCAAATAACCAGATAAATTTGTATGTCTGGAATAAATGCAAGCTGGCCATCAGGCATGCATTATTGACTTAAGTAGATCACATATTTGGTTTGCTAATGTTTTCTTAGAGACTTTTGCATCTGTGTTTAAAAGAGATCACTCTGGGGCGCCTGGGTGGCGCAGTCGGTTGAGCGTCCGACTTCAGCCAGGTCACGATCTCACGGATCTCAGGGTCCGTGAGTTCGAGCCCCGCGTCAGGCTCTGGGCTGACGGTTCGGAGCCTGGAGCCTGTTTCCGATTCTGTGTCTCCCTCTCTCTCTGCCCCTCCCCCGTTCATGCTCTGTCTCTCTCTGTCCCAAAAATAAATAAATGTTGAAAAAAAAATTAAAAAAAAAATAAAAGAGATCACTCTGTAACTTTTCCTTCTTGCAACGTTTGTGATTGTCAAAAATTACACCAAATGTAATTAAAAAGCAAGGAAGACTTTCTTTGCTCAAGGCACTGTCATAGGGAAGACTGTACTCGACTCCACTAAAACAAAAGGTGGAAGAAATTCTAAGCCCTGAGTGACTTAGTGGAAAAGTACTGGAAGCCATTAACGAAGCTGGTCAATGTGATTAGACTATCTTGTTTGCTAAATTGGTATTGAAGACAGGCCCTTACAGAATCTGAAAGATAGGGGCATTATCTTCTCTTGATGATTTCATTTTAAAGAGATGTCTCCCAGGTCCATTGGAAAGAACTTCCAGTGCTATAAAGTGACAATAGGCTGGGAGAAGATTTGCATCTCAAAGGGACAGAGAAAGAACTAGCAATTACAAGTTTTCTAAAGTCAATTCTTTAAGGGAGAGACCTTTCAAGAAAAAAACCTATCTAATATTTAGTCAGGCTGAAGGGACCATGAAAACTTGTTTAGAAACTTCTCAGATTCTTGCTCTATGCATCTCTTCTATTGGTTAGTTCTAATTTGTATCCTTTTGCTATAATAAAACCATAATTATTAGCGTATCATATTCCTCTGTTCTCTGAGTCACTAGTCAATTATCAAAATGGAAATTGGTTTTGGTTCCCTCAAACTTGCAATTGGTGTCAGAAGTCTTGTTGCCGTACTTAAACTTGAGTTTGGCTAGTTCCAAATGCTCAGATTAATCAAGTATTTTCATTCTACCCACCTTTATTAATATATTTATTTTCATTATTTTACTTTTCTTTTAGTGATTATCCTAGACTTTATAATGCACATGACTAACTAGAGTATTCTTTTTATTTCAGGTCTGTTAGTGATGAGTACTTCATTTCTGCTTCACATTTGAATATATCTTCAGAATGTAGAAATATAGGTTTATCTTATTTTCTTACAGTATTTGAAACATTGATATATTGATTGTCACCTGGATTACATTTTTTTTCCATTGAGAAATCAGATAAATTATAATTACTGCTTATTTGATCATAGTATGTTTTTACCTCTGGCTTCACTTAAATGTTGGCTCTTGTCTTTCATTTTCACATTTCATGGTTTATTAGATATGCCTCAATCCAGTTATGTACTAAAAGTGCAGTAGGTGACTGATATCAGCTTCTGTGACCATCTCAAGTGGCCTCAAGCAGATATCAAACACAGAAAGAATCAGAATATAGTTAAGCAGAGGCATGCAAGGGATATTTTTAAACAATCAGATATGATAGAAGCATAATGTATTAAGAAAATCTAGAGTCTTTCTTGAGTCTACATGCAAATCAGAAAACCTTAATTTTTACAAATATAACAAATTATACCTTGTGATGTGCCAGTATTTGGAGAACTGTTTGCAAGCATTCATACTATTTTTTTCCCCTTTTGTATATGTCATCAATCCCCTGTAGCTAATAAGCTTTGGAGTAGTTTCTCAGAGCAATCTGCAATATTGTCTCCCAAGCTAGTCTTCCGTAAGACAATGAATAAAGGATTTACTAACCTACTTTGAGGTTGGCTTTCTTTCAGTCAGCACTGTTTTTCTTGTAATTTTATTGCTCAGATTTTTAGTTCTTTTTTGAAACTGTAGGTTGATATTTTTGTCTACTCTGAAATATCATCAGCTATCACTTTAAATATTGTCAATGCCTCCTTTTTCTATTTTTCTTCCCTATTTGGGACCCCAAATACATACAAACTTTTTTTTTCAAATTCCTATTTATCGCTAACATTTTCTTTTTGTGTGTGTTTCCTATGCTTTCTGCGCCCCATGGTGGAATCAGGTTTTTTCCTGATGTATCTTTCAATTCATTGATTTTCTCTAGCAAAGGTAAAATACACAACCAATTAAGGAAATAATTTTACTCAAGCTATGAGACAGGGAGAACATTCATTAATTAGGATTATCTCAATTTAAGGAGAAGGAACTAGAGATTTTTGAGGCAAATTTACAAGGGAGTCATCAGGAAGAATAGTGGTGGGTCTTATGTGAGCCAATGAGAAAAACTGAGGTTGGGTCTTGGGATATATGAAAACACTGTTTTTGTGGTGGTGGTGGTTATTGTTGTTGCTGTTGTTTTGGTTAGGCTTTCGCAGAGCACAAAAGTGTAGTGAGATTTCTCAACTTTCGTTGCTTTCTGGGAACACTGGGCTTCCATAAACTTCAACATTGTCATCTCTATGTTTAATACTTTATAAACTCATATATTAAATTGTGGACTTTCCTTATTTTGTTTCCAATTCCTAGTATATGTATTTGGTTTTAAGTAGATTCTACTTCCCTAGTGAAATATGACATTTTTGTCATTTGTTTCTTGAATAGTTGAAACATAGTAAATTCAAAGTGTCTGTATCATATTAAAGGAGACCAAAATTGATCACCCCAAAATATGCCTCTTTGGTATATTGATTATTTTAAGTTGTTGCTTTTAAGAAAGAGCAGACACAGGTGAAGCTCTGAAAACTGAATAGAAGTTATCTTTTTATAAGAAACATTTGTATTTACAAAATAAATCTCCATTTGCAAGGGTATCGATCTCTTTCCCTATACCAAGAAGAGAAGGATGACTTAATCCCTGTGGAGTGTTATCAACAGAGAAGACATGGGACTTAACTCTGGTTAAAAACCTTACCCTGATAACTGTACTTTTCCTGGTAACTTCCATAACTGACTCCCAATCCCCAATATCTTCTTTTGCCTTTAGCTGAAGATGGTATTTAAGGAGATGGTTTTGGCCATTTTGGAGAGGTACTCAGTTTTCCTGGGTGTCTCCCATGCTGCAGGAGGTATACATATTTAAACTTTTGCTTTTATCCTGTTAATCTTATATCAGTGTAATTATTAGACCAAAGAACCTAGAAGGGAGAAAGGGAAATATTTTCCACCTCTACATTATCTATGGCTTTCTTTCTTTACTTTCTTCTCCCTCTCTCTCTCTCTCTCTCTCTTTTCCTTCATGATAGGTACTTTCTTGGTGTAGTTGGTAATTTTTTATTGATTTTAGAAAAAAAAAAACTAAAGGTCTTTAAGAAGATATTGTCATCCCTATGCTCTCTCAGGCAGCAAGTGTAGAGAAAATCACATCTAGCCCATCAGTGACTGCCTGTGTCAAGAAAGGTGTGTGGTCTTTATAAGGCTCAATGTACATTTATTTTTAGTCTCTTCGAAAAGCTCCAGGTTTTTATGATGGCCCCTCTTTTTTGACCTCCTGATCAAACCAGAAGACTCCCCCAAACTTCTCAGTACATTTAATTTACTTTCTCTTCAGATCTTTCACCTTCAGTCTTTCACAGATTCTCTATTCCTGCCTTCCTTAAGCCTCCTGTCTTCCAAGGATCTTGCTTCTGATGCATTGTCATCTTACGATGCTTTCGAACCAAACCTTTTTCTAAATTAATTTATGACATTTTTTATTACTCTTGGCAGAAGCAATGCCTACCACAAGCTACTCCATCATAGCCAGCAGAGGAAATCTGCTCTCATATTTTTTGCTACTTTCCTCAAACTGAAACAAAATTGTTTTAAAAATATTTCAGAGATATATTGACCTACAGTTTGTTTTCATTGTAGTGGTGAGTAACTCTTGATGATTGTGCTCAGGCATGTCTGTTAAAAATTCAAGTTGTAGTCAATCTTAAAAAATAATCTACAGAATCACAATAAGATGACTTTTTTCATAAGATGATTTTTTAAAAAGCAAACCAACTGGGCTGAGAACAACACTGTCTTTTTATAGTATGTAGTTATTTTCGTTAGGTTAGTACTGCTTCCACCCATGAGTAGAACTATTATGTGTTTTGAATAATTAAAAAAAGATCTGTTGCTTATTGATTTTGGATTTGTTTGCCTGACATATTGAATTAAATATTCAGTTGGTGAATGACATACGGCATTTCTTCACTGAAACATGGCAAATATGACTTTCTTTCGGTGCGCAGACCTTGTTTTCAACCAATTTTATAAGCTGTGCAGGATGAGTGAATTCAAGAATAGATTGTTCAAGATTTATAAATCATATACATTCAACGATTGTCTTAAGCCACAAAGTAAATCTAGACTCATGGATAATAAATATTTATGACGATGAAACCTTTTCAGAATTCTAAATTTAGAAGCCATATGTTGGCTACCTCTCTCATTGTAACTTTCTTCTGTTTTTGTTAGTTTGATATTTCTAGTTTGAAACATTTTTATGGCTCCTCACTGGCTCAATTTTATCTCTTGCTGTCAACAAGACCTGACATATGAAAAATGCACACTACTGTGATATTCAACAAGGTATTAACTAATCAAATCATGCAATGTTCAATAAAATTTTATGTGTGATTCCTATTCTTAGAAAATTTAGCATGAAACTTTATGTTGTATCACTTGGGTATTTCCCCAATTTTCAGCACCTCAAAAAATAAAGTTGAAGAAAAATCAATAGAATCATTTAATGTCATTTCATGTAAATAGGTGGAAACTGGTTAAGAGTGATGATAAGACACTTTTTACACTGGTAAGGATGAGAAACACTAGATAGAGTACAAAAATAATTCTGAGGATGGGGCAAAGATGTACATTTTAAGTTTTTTGAAGGTAGGGAGTTTGGTCTACATACTTTCCTCATGTAATTTTCATGTAATCCTATGCTTTGTGCATACCACAAACTCAAATGTATGTTTCATATTTATAAACTGGTATTTCATAAGCTTTCTTTAAAACTTAGCTATAACTGAGACACAGTAAAGACAAGTGGTCTTCCAATACTCCTCACCAAGAGGGAAATAATTTTTATGTGCTTACTTGGTTTCTGTTCTTCCTGACTTACTCATAGGAATCTTACTCCCAATGTGGTGACTTTGTATTGTGTCAATTTTGCTAATTTCATTTCTCAGATTTCCCTTTCCCATATGGTTCTGGGTAAAGTCAGCCAGAAGAGAAACTTGTATCATATCTAGAAGGTTTAAATGAATAGATGGTTTTTCTTTTCTTTTCTTTTTTTT
>NW_024412376.1:119852838-119889214 GCF_014898765.1 Herpailurus yagouaroundi | reverse complement strand
TCTTCTCTTCTCTTCTCTTCTCTTCTCTTCTCTTCTCTTCTCTTCTCTTCTCTTCTCTTCTCTTCTCTTCTCAACACTGAAAGTCCAAGGAGAGTCAAGACCTTTGCAGCTTATGCAAATTTTCATCAATGCACTAGCTTACCTTGTTGGTGTGGGGAAGTAGTTGGGTTCTTAGTTCTAAGATTCAGAAGATCTTCTGCTTCATCCTCTGCACATCATGGCCAAAGCACATGTGCAGCTCTTTGGTGAAGCGTGCCCAGATTACAGCACAGATTTCTCACATCATTAAAACTGGAGGCAATGAGAAACACATGTGGGTTCTATTTTGTTTTTATAGGTTTCATTTTGTCTCCATGGATTCCTGTTTATCTCATAGGTTCATACTTATCAATTCCAGTTTGTTATTCCTCACAAATTAACATCCAATATTTCTTTCCATATCCTGACTCTGACTTCAAATCCAACATCACATGCAGAAGCAACAGCCTTAAATCAACTGCTTAATCTTCTCTGATAATTATGTAAGGCCTAATCCCTACAACAAGTACCTATATCACTCATTGTGGTTCTATTCTTTGATCAACCCTGAAATAATACAGAATTGGGTACCACAAGTGATTTCAGGGTATCAGGACCTTAAGAATTGTTTCTTGGAATTGGTTCTAGGTTATATAGAATTGTTTCTTTGGTCTTATTAGTTTTGAAAACATTAATGACTGTTTTCAGTAGAAATTGGGTTAGTGGTAGGTCATGGAATGTACTGACAAAAGAGTTATTTAAATTATCATCTGGACAAATCTGTAATCGAATGCTATAGAAGGCAAGTCTTTGGATGACTATATAGTTGCCGCCACAGAATCCAGTAGTGAAAATAATGGAGTGCAAGGGGGTTGGGTTGGTTGGTTTCTAAATAGGCTAGTGGCTTGGAGAAATAAATTCATAACCTTAGTACTAAAATCTCATCTCAATTTTGGATCCCGGTAAGAGATCATAACACTTCTATAATCTCCTAAAATGAAACCCTTGCCTCCTCTATCAATAGAATTCAGATTTTTTAAAGTCACACTTAAGTCTTATCCCACAAGTGAGTAAATAACAATGTGAATTACATTTGTAACATCATGGGTGTCTTCTGCTAAAATTAGGGCATTGATATGGAAGGATAGGGACCCTTAAAATTATAGTGATCCTTATGAGCATAGTCTGTTAAAAGTGGGGACTTTGACCTCATAAATTATCTTGAAATGCTTTTAGCATTAAAAATGGATTTACCTTCCTATGAAGAAGTTAGTCTTTCTTTGCTTGAGTAACCTGTAATGGCCCTCTCTGAAGTATTTGGCTTATAGAGAACTGCTGATACTCCTTAATAACTATTCTATCACCTCTTATTGTTTCTGAACGTATAATTAGATTCTAGTCCTAGCAGGCCAAAAGAGGTAAACCCAAAAGTATGACACATGGGAAGATGCATCAAAAGAATTATAAGATTTTAGGTCATTTATATTAGCAGAAATTTTGAGAATATGCATGGGAATAAATCCTAACAGTATTAGAACAGAGTGGAACGAATATAATGTTGGACTGGGTGAAATCTTTCATATGATAACACTAAGCAGAGATTTTGGATTCAACACATTATCATGATAGTCTGAGGACAGCTTTAGCATTTTGCTTGGGTGACCAAAGCACAGACCACAGACAGAGACCAATGGAGATGAAATACTACAGTGTCCTTAGTAATTTATAGTTGAAGGCATCTAAAGGCTTAGGATGTCTGAAAAGCTATCATGTTTGAAAAACTTATAAGACTTACCAAAACTTCTCTGACCTTATACTAACTACATTCACGGAGAGGATAAGAGACAGTAAGAAGTAGCAATTGTAAATGTATATGTGTATATACATATGGATATATATATGTGTGTATATATATTTATTTATATATATATGTTTATGTATGTGTGTACACATATATATGTCTTGATACATATATCAAGACAGTAAGGTGTGTACACATGAAAGCAACTTCAGAATTCTTAAGTGTTCGTTGGTGTCTGTTCTTTGTAAGCAGGAGCCAGAGGAGCTGCAGCTCCTCTGAAGGTTTGTCAGAGCCAGATGCTATTAGAGTTCCACATATTACTGTGGTTTTGCTGGCTCACCGTGTTGCCATGGAACTGTAGCCAGGCCTGAAGTTCCTCCAGTTCCCACTGAATCACGTCGTTCAATTTCTCCAAATCCTGAGCCAGGTGGGCACGTCATTTCATGGTGAAGCTGTTTCTGCTGATCATTAATATTACTGAGATTTGGATTAGTCAGAAAAAGGTGTGGTTTCCAGTTTGAACTTCTGAGTTCCAAAATGTCAGTGTTTTCCCTGGTCCTCCTTGCTTTGTGTCCGTCTTTGCTGTCCAGCTGCCAGCTTGCTCAATCCAGGCCTCGTACCAGACACAAGAGCATCCGTCTTGCATACAGACTTTAACTAGCTTCAAAGTTTGTATTAAGATCTCATTTCTACTATAAGTTTCTTATTCTACATCATTCCTAGTGGTTCTGATTCTCTGATATACCATTACCATACCTCCTTCTATAACTCTGAAATACAGGGATTATATAACAACTCCTCTTAAACATCATTATGATGTAAAATTTTAATATTATCTAATGATTGTGCCTAAATAATCAGTGTTTTATTTGCATCTCTGTGAATGTGGTCTAATAGACAATTTATTGTCTCTGAATACAATAGGAAAACGTGGCTGAGCCTATACCAAAAAAAGGAAATATAATTAGGAGGAGTTGCTGTGCATTTTAGAGTAAAATGTCTGTTTAGGGCAAGAGTAATTAATAAGATGTCTTGATCACTGTTAGTTTTATGGGAAGTGACATTAGAAGTCATCTTAAAGATATAGTTGTCCATTTAATGGTTCTGTAAGTATGTATGAAGTATCATATGGAAAAGCAATTTGATAAAGATATAAACAGCATTTCCATGCTGAAAGTCCAATGAAATAACAGAAATATAACCAAGTATATATTTGGATATGGCACAACTGATGATTATTGTTCCTCATCTTTTGCCCATATTCATATCCCAAGTGATGACAGGCTAAAGGTCTTACAACTACTGAAATTGGGAAGGCAAAGGAGGGGATTGTTAGGGTGCAGACTGGAAGGCAATGCTGTTTGGGGAATTGCAGGAAACCTATTGTCAGGAAACAGGGAAACCAAGTGTGGATCCCTGCTTCCTCAATATTCACCTATTCAATACTCCTTGGATAGGCTGACAAAATGGGCACCAACTAAATGGGAACTCCTAGACTTTGTTTCTACTATTTAGAAGTTCTAACTATTTACAGGACCAAAATTGTCCTCACTCCTATTGAAGCCATATAAGGTAACTACCATGAAGTGTTGCCAAAACACAGCCAGAACAAGGATAGATTTGGATTGTTCAGTTGTTCTTCCCTACTTACCTCCTAGCAAGCTACCTCACCACCTCCAGAGACTTGTGCAAGTTAATTAATTAAGCACCAGTATTCTGAACCCACATTTTCAAATCACATTTGTGTGTGTGTGTGTGTGTGTGTGTGTGTGTGTGTGTGTGTGTTAGGACTGTGTTTCTTACTGGTTTATTGATCTTTTCTCTCGGGCATAATACTTTGGCAATCTCTTGGGATTACCAAAGGGCTTGATCATTTAATATTTTCCGTCAAAAGAAAAAAGAACAAAATAGTGGATGCTAAAACTTCTCTCATCCCATCTCACTCCTCTCCCTGGGAAAAAAGATGATATTTATATGCACAAAGGTAAAAACGGGCTTGCTCCAAAGGCACCACTGGTTACTGAATAATAATTGCAGTAAGTGGTTTCAGAACCTACTTGAAGTTTCCTGACCACAGAAGACTTTAGCTGGGAAATAAAAAGGTTTAACGTTAAATCATGTTAAATTTTTAGAATCACTTCAGGGGGCTGCACATTTTAAATTACAAAATTGAGATAATGTTTTCAACTTAAAATTGCTGTTAAGACTTTCTTTTCCTTTAAAATCACAAGATAATCACTGATGCCCTCTGAGATTTTAGCCAAACGTAGGGAAAAATAATTCCCTGCAGTAAATATTTTTTAATCTCCCCCAAGCCATTCTTACTCAAAGTCCTGGTTAAATGTTAAATATAAACCCATTTTAATTAAAAAATGTATATATGTAATTATACATATATGTATATATATATATCTATATGCATATAGACAGATTTACATATACACAAATAGATCTATCTATATGTAAATATATATATATGGTTTCATATGTATACATGTACACACACAATCTTTCTCTCTATATATATTTATATATTCTCAGTTAAATAAGTATTCCTTGAAAGCTTTTCCAATTTATTTAAAACCGCATAGTGTTTAAAAGCTCAGATTCTAAATACAGAGATTCTGGATTTGCATTCTAACTGAATTGAGTGAAATCACTCAAGTTACTTAACTTCTCCATGCCTCAGTTTACTCATCTGCATATTGGGAATAATAACAGTGACTATTCCATAAAGTAGTTATGTCACATATTAAACGTATTAAACTCTATATGTGCAACACTGTTTTATCTGAATTTTTGTTTTTTTTTCTACAAAAATAAAATCAATTGAATATACATATATATTTTTAAATCAGGGATTATAGATTTGGTTCACAAAAGAAAAATGTAATGAAACTTCTTTGCAATGTCTAATACTCACTATATTTCTACTGATCAAAATTGCAAGAAATACTTCCTAAACTGTGGGTACCTATTTGACATCCTATTCTGCAACATTGGCTATGGTAATAAACCAACTGGTCTTTCAGCTGATAGGATGTTGAATTTGAATGACATTTTAGGCATTTGACTTTTTCCCAGTGATATATCTAGATAAAGAAGTTATTTTGACAGTGTATAAATTACAAGTAAAACAACTGCACAACTCAAAAGACTTAAGTTAAGACAAATTGCTTCTGGATGAGAAGATAGTAGCAACCTGAAAGATGTTTTATCCCTTAATAGATTTAACAGTGAATGACTATTTTGGAAAGGAAAGATACAAGTTATTAGTTCCACTTTGAATGCTTTCTGCCAAGAGGAATAAAACAAGATAGAAAAAGAATAAGTTCAAAAAATTAGAAGAAATGCCCTTTTTGGATATTGTATCTTTGAAATTAAATTACCCTTTAGTATTGGTTGCCAGTATAAATAAAGTTGCTACAAGAAAAATAATACAATGGGCACCTGGGTGGCTCAGTCAGTTAAATGTCTGACTTTGGCTCAGATCATGATCTCACAGTTTATGAGTTCGAGCCCCGCATCAGGCTCTGTGCTGACAGCTTAGAGCCTGGAGCCTGCTTCGAATTCTGTGTCTCCCTCTCTCTCTGCTCCTCCCCCACTCATGTTCTGTCTCTCTCTCTCTCTCTCCTACAAAAATAAATAAAAAAACATTAAAAAAATTAAAATAACATGAATAATTTAAAAATATAGGGGCATTTGGGTGGCTCAGTCAGTTAAGCGTCAGACTTGATTTTGGCTCAGGTCATGTTCCCACAATTTCATGAGTTCAGACTCCACTTGGGGCTCTGCACTGACAGCACAGGGCCTGCTTGGGATTCTCTCTATCTCTCTCTGGTCCTCTCCTGCTCACGTTTTCCCTGTCTCTCTCAAAAAAAAATTAAATTAAAAAATTAAATTAAAAATTAAAAAATATGGAGATATTTGTTATAGTTATATACCTGTAGATTTCTTAATATTATTTTATCTATTCCTATATAGTTGATTAATAGAAATCCATAATATTACATTACAAAAGTAGATGCTGTTAATTACAAATTCATCTACAAACAGAACGTATCTATTGAATCCTATTTGAGATACACACACACACACACATTATTAAGCTACATAGTAAGGGAAAGAAAGGATAAAAAATAATGAAGTTCTCTACGTACAAGAGTGTTTTTTTTTTTTTTTTCAGAAAAAAATTAGAAAATCAGGTCTGTGTGTGTGTCTATGTGTGTGTGTGTTTCAACTACATAATCCCATACACTCTAGGTAGGAGCATTTTATTTAAAATTTCCTGTCCATATAATAAAAACTATAACACATTCTCCTCTTTCTCAGGATAAATGCAATGTGCTATGTGAAATCTCTTTTATTCACTGGAAGGAGAGAGATGTAATTTACAATATGCATCAGCCAGTTGGTTTCCATTGTAGGAAGGAGTAAACCCTCTTTTTATTTGCCAGGAAAAGTTATAGTCAAATTCTCCTCCTTCCATATTATTTGTGTTAATAAACATGATTATTTTAGAACACTTTACTCATATTTTCTAAGGAAAAATAATTTTAAATGAGATTAAAATTGTGATTAGAAATATTACAAAAAACAATACAAAGACTATAACCCATAGCTTCATTATGTAGTAATACAAGGAGAACAGAAGTCAGTAAAATTAAATGACAGTTTTGTCTTAAGATTAAATGAGTTCCTGACATTAATCTTTATTACTATGGCTGATGGTAAATTATCAACTCCAAGGACTCTTTTTATTGGGCATAATTATTCAGATTTACCAAGTGTCTCTAAAGAAGATGTTATCAAATAACGTGTTCATCTTCACTGTTGTAAATAATTGGGACAGGATGGTTTTCAGCCAAGGTAGTATAAAAAATAAATAGCGCACACAGGAATGTCCAACAAGGTAATATGCCCATAAAATCTATCAACTTTCCTGAGGCCCTGAAAAAGTCTATTGTCAGCATGATATTCTCTATTATGTCTATATGTGGATACAACATTACTTTCAAAATGAATAGATCAAAACACATATCTAAGATATGCTTTCTTAATAGTGGAATTAGAGCTAACAGAAGTGAAATATTTTTGAAGTAAATGGTGTTAAAATGGACAACTCAATAGAATGTAAATAGGAAAAATACATTCTTTTCTTCTCGTCTTGACCATAAAAATACATTTCAACTTTTTTGGAAAATTCATCTTTCAAAAAAAGTTTATTATTGAAAAGAGTTCTGGTAACAACATGCCTTCTTGCATTCATGCCTATGTACCACAACCTAAGAAAAAACGGATCTGACTTTTTGCCTACCTCTACAGAAACATCATGATCTTGAGTATAAAACATGAATATACACATGCAAAATGAAAATTTGTGGCAGATGAAAACAAAACGACCCAAGAAAAGTTAAGAGCTTCATTCAAATTACTAAATAAATGTGATTAATTTTGACGAGGTTAATTTTAATGATTGGATATTACTAACAAAGTACATTTTAAGACAGGATAATTGATACTCAAATCATTCATAATGTGTTGTTAACTTACACAAACAAAAGCATTCATAGACGCAAATAACTTTTCAAGGTCTTGCTGAGGATTCCTTTGAGATTCTGTTTCTCCAGTAAACTCTACCTCATCTCTAGTCAGCTGTGATTTCTTAGTCCTCTGAATTCCCAAAACACTTTTTATCTTTCCCATTCACTTGTAAATGAATCATAGATGACAGGATGGCATTTATTTAAATCATGCCACACTAATTTAATTTCCTGTGTGTTTTGTTTTGCCTACTAGATATTAAACTTCCAGATGGCAATGAGTCGTCCCTTATCTTTTCTATTAGGGTACCATAGCACATATTTTGTTGCTCATAATGTTGAAGTACTTTTTACCTCAATACTCGGGATTTCTTGTCTTGCTGCTTTGAAGAATGAAGAGGTGGACATAGACTAAAGTGAGCAGTAGGCAAAAGTTTATTAAAGTGTAAGATCAGAAAGTAAGAATAGTATGGAAGCTCTCTTTACAAAGAGGGGGGATTCAAAAGTGAATACCCCTGACTATAGGCAAGGGACTTTGTTTTACAGGATTTGTTTTTAATCCACAAGGGTTTATTTTATTTTTATTTTTTAAATATAATTTATTGTCAAGTTAGCTAATACATAGTGTATACAGTGTGCTCTTGGCTTCGGGAGTAGATTCCCATGATTCATCGCTTACATACAACACCCAGTGCTCATACCAACAAGTGCCCTCCTCAATGCTTATAACCCATTTTCCCCTTCCCCCCAACCCTATCAACTCTGTTTGTTCTCTATATTTAAGAGTCTCTCATGGTTTGCCTCCCTCTCTGCTTGAAACTATTTTCCCCCTCCCATTCCCCCATGATCTTCCGTTAAGTTTCTCAAATTCCACATGAGTGAAAACATATGATATCTGTCTTTCTCTGCCTGATTTATTTCACTTAGCATAATACCCTCCAGTTACATTCGCGTTGTTGCAAATGGCAAGATTTTATTCTTTCTCAATGGAATACTATTTGGCAAAGAGAAAGAATAAAATATCGCCATTTATTTTACAGGATTTTGGTTGGCCCCCATGCCTTCCTCCTTGTTCCTTCACAGGTTCTACCATTATTGGCTTGGTAACTCTAGGTGCTCGGTTGTTCATTCCTGATTGGCCCTATTCCATTGTGTGAGGAGTCAGAATATGATCATACTGTCTGTCTCATATAGCGTAAGTTTTATGGTTTACTTATTTTAGTTAGGCATTTTGTTTGTCAAATTCTTGAGGGGAACTGTAGGGAGGTAGGTGGCGTCTGTAACATTCTTAAGAGGAACCTTAACCTTGAGAGAATTTGCTCTTGGTCAGCAGCTCCCAACATTGTTTCAAAATACGTATTTGTCCCCACCCAGGGAACTTAGGTCCTAACCGTTTCCTCTCTTTATACTGAGTCCTATCTTTCTCTATCATAGTAACACTTTCCTACCTTGTCATTATACACACACACTAGCTTTTTTCTGTTTTCATTCAAAGAGTAACATAAAATACAATTTGTAATTACCTACTACCTCACTAATCTCAATAAGTACTAATTCATCTTAGTCCCAATTTCTTCAGAAAATAAAGCCTGTCAAATGCATATGTGTGAAAATTATTGGCCTTAAATTTTAAGACAACTTGCACACAGTTGATCTCTCCATTTAGCATCTCCTCTCATACCCTATAAACGTGGGGGAGGTAGCTCAGATATTATCATCCGGAAAGCCTTTACTAGTAATCATTCCCCTTCCCCAGCCTCTCAGATACACTCCCATAGTTGCTGCCTATTTGATAGCACACATCATTCTGTAATGTACCGTCTCTTACCTGTTCAGTCTCTTACCCACTGCGCTGGATTACTCTTCATGCAAGACTTTCATACCATGCTATCCCTGGCAGGACACATAGTATTTAGCACATCAGGGACTATGACATGCACCTCAAATGTGACTAGGGATTTAATTCATTCATTCAATGGTCTTGACATGTGTCTATCTACCTGTACCCAGCACAGTGCTGGATTATTAGAATTTCTTCCATTAATGCTGAATGGTCTACTGTCATAATTTTTATATATTTCATGATGTTTAGAAAAATACCTAACACATTGTGAGATATCTAAAACAACACATTCTGAATTAATGAGTATTTGAGGAGGTTCATTAAATAACACTATGAAAAGCAATACAAGGGTTAAAACTGGGTTATAATATCAATAATAATGAGGATGCTAAAGTACTGGAGAAAGTCTTATTATGTGAGTAAATGGCTACAACAGACTACAACTATGTAAATTCACCCACAAAACCACTGCTAGACCAGTGAAGTCTCCTGTGTGTGAGGGTAGGTGGGCAGGGCAGGTAAGGGTTTTCCTGAAAGAAGCAGAAAAGTTGTCTTCTCTGCAGACGGACTGGCTCCACAGAGAGGAAAGGAGGAAGGTAGGCTGAATGTGACCAAATTGTTTTCCCAAAGTTACTAATCTAGCACATTTTGCATTTCTTTTTGTGTAGAATGAGACAAGGTAGAGAAAGTTACTGAACTTTCTGCATACGCAAAAAGATGGCAGAAGCAGGGAAGAGACATCTTTGAGACCTATTGAATGGATATAACAAGTAAACAGTGCATTTTTATCAGACTTCTGCATCAAGAGGAAGAATCTATGGTGACATCCATGGAAATTTTCCACATTTTTTTTTTCTCTCTCAAGTGAGTAAACAGTGGCAACTAAAAATGGGAACAAAGAAATAAACAAACAAAAAGTAGCTCTAGCAAGTATCAGAAGGTGGGAAAACAATAAAACCAGGAGTCATTCTTCAAATCTAATGGTGGCTTTAATACAGCTACAAATTTTCTTTTTTTATTGAATTAATGTTGACACAATATTACATTAGTTTTAGGTGCACAACATAGTGATTTGACAATTCTTTACCTTATGTTATGCTCACCACAAGTGTAGCTACCATCTGTCACCATACAACACTATTATAGTACCTTTGACTGCATTCCCTGTGCTGTACCTTTTATCTCCATGACTGATTCATTCTGTAACTAGAAGCCTCTATCTCCCACTCCCCTTCACTCCTTTGCCCATACCCCACTTCCTTCCCCCTAGAAATCATGAATTTGTTTGTTAGATTCCACATGCAAATGAAATCATGTGGTATTTTTGTTTCTCTGTCTGACTTATTTCACTTAGCATAATACACTCAAGGTCCATACATGTTGTCACAAATGGCAAGATTTCATTCTTTTTTATGGCTGAGTAGTAGTATTCCAGTGTGTACTCAGTGTGTGTATGTGTGTGTATGTGCGTGTGTGTGTGTGTGTGTTTACCACATCTTAAATCCATTCATCCATCAATTGACATTGGTTGTTTCTGTATCTGGGTTACTGTAAATAATTCTGCAATAAGCATAGGAGTGTATATATATTTTCAAATTATTGTTTCCTTTCCTTTAGATAAATAATCAGAAGTAGAATTGCTGGATCATATGGTAGTTCTATTTTTTAATTTTTTTTTTTTTTTTTGAGAAACATCTATTCTGTTTTTCATAGTGGCTGTACCAATTTATAGTCACACCAACAATTCAACCAGGATTCCCTTTTTTCCACATCCTCACCAAAATTTGTTATTTTTTACATTTTTATAGTAGCAATTCTGACTGGTGTGTGTTTATATATCATTGTGGTTTTGATTTGCATTCCCTTGATGATTAGTAACACTGAACATGTTTTTATGTGTCTGTTGACCACCTGTATGACTTCTTTGAAGAAATACCTATTATTTACTGAGTCTAGTAAAAGGTTTGTCAGTTGTCTATTTTTTCAAAGAGCTAATGTCATTGATTATTATTATATTGATAATTGATCATTATATTTTTAGTCTTAATCCCATTTATTTTCATTCTGATATTTCTTCCTTCATTTAACTAACTTTGAGGTTTGTTTCTTCCTGTTTTTCTAGTTCTTTTATGTGTAAAGTTAGATTGTTTATTTGAGATTTTTCTTGTTTCTTGAGGTAGGCCTATATTGCTATAAACTTTCCTCTTAGAACTGCTTTTGCTGCATCCCGTAGATTTTGGTATATTATATTTTCATTTCCATCGGTCTCAAGGCATTTTCTGATTTCTCCTTTGATTTCTTCATTGACACTTTGATTGTTTAGTGGCATGTTGTTTAACCTCACATATTATGATTTTCCAGTTTCCTTTGATGTGAATGATTTCCAATTTCATACCATTGTGGTCTGAAGATATGTTTGATATGATTTCAATATTCTTAAAGTTATTGAGACTTATTTTCTGATCTAACATGTGATCTATCCTGAAGGATATTTCCTGGTTACTTAAGAATGTGTATTCTGCTCCTTTGGTATGGAATGTTCTGTATAGATCTATTAAGTCCATCTGATTATTGTGTCATTTAAGGTCTATGTTTCCTTACTGATTCTCTGTCTAGATAATCTATCCATTTATGTAACAGGGAAGGATCTTCCTACACTGCCATCTTGAACCACCCTCCCCAGTTATGTTTTGACCTTCAATATTATTTTCATAAATATATGACACTATCAACTTTCCCTCTTTAAATCCTGTTTTATGTTGAGGCAGATGTGCATATGCATATGTAATACATTTTGGACTAAGTTTCCTTGATAGTATTTTTTTCTTACAGCTCAATAACCTTATACTGCTCTATTTTATAGGAAGCAGAAAATTTTATGAGTTCAGTTTAGTTTGTATTCCAAAGCAGTAAGTGAAATTGTGAATTTGCTGCATTTTCTTACAAATAAGCAATTTATGGCTTGAATGAACTCTTTGAGTGATTACAGTCTTCAGCAGGAAGACATGGTATTTAATATCTTTAAAAATAAACATACCTCTAGTAAATTTAGGGAACCATAGGATGAATAACATGAGAATATTCATGCTGCAAAAGGACAAAGTGAATCTGCATTTACACAAGAATAATTTCTACAGAAGAATGGACCAGTTGTGGTGATATTATTACCAATGACAGTATCCTGTGTTACCCAGGTACCTCCCTGAAAAAATAAGTGCACATTCTACCCAATTAATTTCAGAATTCTACCCAATTCTGAAATATGTGATGACAGCATGAATAAACTCTGCTTTCAACTCTCTGTGAGAAAAGCATTATTTAAATACAGCATCACAATTTAATGTTCAAATAGAGACTAATTCCTCATTTTCTTTTTGAATATAGTAACCAGTCCTGTTTTTACTTTCTAATCATTAAGAGATATATGATTTTGGTGACCCATTGAATAATTTGTATCTTGATGTATGAGTTTAAAGAGAAACTTAAATACCACAACCTATCTATATTTTTTAGCCTTTTATTTCTTTTCTAATTGTAAGTGATGCATTTAGCCTTTAGACGTGAATTTAATATAATATCTCTTAGGTTAAAAACGTGTTTCTCTGTTTATTTAAAATATATTGGTTATTTTCTATAGTCTCAATGCAACTACAAACTGCTATTGCTTTAATATAAATTTTATAAAGTAGTTAAAATGCTTCAGAAGATTCTGTAATTTTTAGTAATTTAAATTTAGTCCAGGATTCTGAAAGCCTCTACATTACTATTTTATAAATTATCAAAGAACTACAATGATTAAAAAATTCTATAATGGAATCTCCATTGATGGGATTATTTAAGTGAAATTTACTGGATGATATTGTTATTCCTAAATTAATGTTGGTGGAGATGTAGCTGATATATTGGCAATCATAAAAATTATGTAATTTACATGTTTTTGAGTTACTTGTTACATGATGCTATCAAATGTCTAAATAATTCAGTATATGGCAGAAGTATGAATTAATTCATTTCTCTTTTTTTACCAGTTGGAGTACTTTAAATGTTTTAGCTTAAATGTATGTACAGCCATAAAGATAGGTCAAGAAAAAGTTGTTTTTTCCATGCAATAATTTTGAAGCACTGATGAATTTAGATATCAGATTATTTAATTGCAATATAACACCACCCTCCTCATATACCTGCACATCATTTATCTATCCACTCTATCAATATTTATGATTCTTGGTAACAGACACATTGCCATTTTATTTTTTAATTGTGGCCATTTTAAATTTATAAACACATTACAATTAAACCCAACCTGGCATTTGTTAATGTAGATGGTTTTCTTTTCCTTCTACAGCAATAGACCTTCAGAGAACATAAGCAATCCAGGGTTCTACACTTGTCTCAACTGTGTGTGTGAGTTTTGTTTCTTGTCGTTGCTGTTGTTGTTGTTGTTGTTGTTGTTGTTGTTGATGATGCTTTTCTTGTTTTTTTTGTTTTTTGTGTTTTTTTTTTTGTTTTGTTTTGTTTTTTGTCCTACAAAAGAGTCTCTCATTTTAGCCTTGTCAGCTTTATTGGCAGTTTACTATCTTTAGAAATGGCTGAAAAGCACTCAAGATTCTGGTGCATGGATTCCTCTCACTAATCCAGAATGGTATTAGGAACATGGAGAGGCAAGTAAAAAGATAAACAATATTTTGAATCAAGGAGAAAATCACTTAGCATTGGGGAGAGGTGTGGTTCAAGGAAAATTAAGCTGGAAACCTTAAAGCAGCATGATAGTAGTAAAAACAATGTCTTCCTCAACCACCATTGTTTATGTGAGGGCCCTAAAATATTACTCTCATTTTTGTAATAACCACCCTGTCCTTCATAATTAAGCTCTCAAAAAGAAAAGAAAAAAACAAGAAAAGAGGAAAAGAAAAGAAATGGGATCAACCACTCTTTGAAAGGCATTGTGGTAATAAATTTAAACTTACTAATAATAATACTTGATACAAGCCCTCAAGGAACTATTCATTACAATTATGTAAAGGAGATTCAGAATACACGAAGAGAAATGTAATAATTAAGACATATTTATGAAGTTAAAGATGAGCACTGTAGCAGTAAGTCATGTCTATTTTAGGTTTCTAGCATTATTTGTGCTTGATCTCACTAACCTGTAATATAATTAATATTTGAAGTACTTGGACACTGTAAAATGATTTCTACCTACTACAGTCTTTTGTGTAGCTGAGAAAATGTATACCATCAATAAAAGTAGAGTCCTAATTTATCTAATGTTAAAATAGATATAAAACTTAATTAACTTTGCAGAGCCTATTGATATCATCTAGCAAATTTTGTGAGTTAGCATGAAGGGAAATTATGATGTAAGGATTGTAATGAGTGCTCATATTTGTCAATAATCCAAAAAAAATTACTCAACTTAGTACTGACAATGTGTAACTCAACAAATGGTAACAGACACACGTGACTCTCCTTGCACTATTGTGCTCATGAAGCAGATCGATTCATATGACTTGAAATCTTTCTTCTTTAGAGATAGCTTTATGCCATTCCCCAGTTTTATATTTTACCTGGGTACCTTAGGATCAACTAACAGTCACATTGTCATCTTCCATAATTCAAATTCTATGCTGATATGACCATTACTAATTACTCAGCCTGAAAAGGATAAATTATTTTTATTTCCCACACCCTAATACACAATAAGGCATCATCTCTCATTCAATGAATCTATGAATTACTTTGTCTTCCTCATTGCCAAAGACTTCTGTCATCATCTATAAGCCTACTTTAATGACTTAGTCCTGACTCCAACTCTTCCCATCCAATTCATCCATCATCCTTTTCTTATACACATTTTTTTTTTTAAATTTTAGAATAGTTTTCTCATATAACACCCTTTTAAAAAAGTATTTTCTCTAAGACATTACTTTACTCATGTCAATTATTTAATGTATATTTGTTTGTTTATTTTACAGAGAGAGAGAGGGAGAGAGCATGAGCAAGGGAGAGGGGCAGAGGGAGACAGGGGAGAGAGAGAGAGAGAGAAAGAATATTAAGCAGGCTCCACACTCTGTGAGGACATGACATGGGGCTCAATCTCATGACCCTGAGATCATGACCTGAGCCTAAATCAAGAGTCAGATGCTCAACCAACTGAGCTACCGAGGTGCCCCAACTCATGTCAATCTTTGACTTAATTTTTTTCATTACAAAGTATTTTTTAATATGCATATATTTTTAATTTTCCTTATTTACCTTTCCAATCTTATCTCTCTCTATATACTACTCTGAAATTTATTATATCAAAATTGATATTCATACTTTTGTCAGTATATACTGAGAAAGAGTACATACTTGTCTTTGTGGGTTTTATCATGTCATTCTTCTAGCCTAAAATAAATTCTTCCCTGTTTTTTTTTTTTTTTTTTTTTTTTACAACTCCTTTTCTAACAGAGCAGAAAAACTCATCATTGATATCACCTAGACCACCAGCATCATGGCAAGCTCATTACTGTTTTCACTTATGCTTAGCATAGGCACATCTATATGGATCATTTTGGTTTATTTAATGCACATAATCTGTTTCTTTCTGTTCGTTTTTCTGCTCGGATTTTGAGAGAAGGAACCATGTGTCTCTCGAAATTGTGTTCCTAGGGTTTAAACGCTGTGTCCCACAATGTGTAGACAGTGAAAGTGGTTTTACATTAGGGATGGCTATTGAAAATGAATACAGGACAGTCATCTGGACTTAATTATTGAGCACTCTGTAAATTATAAAACTCTGTAATTTACTCTGAAAATATCTGGATAATATTTTTCTCTTCTTAAGGATATGTGAGTGTACACTCTATTTAGATTAGGTATACTTTAAGGTAAACATTAAGCACAGCCTTCCATATATGAAAGCGTGGTATTTTAATCATATTCCTTTACTGACTATTCTGTAATTCTGGCTAAGTCATGAAACTGTTTAAACACTGCCAGTAGTAAGCTATAGATAATAACACTACACTTCCTTGCTAGCTGAAGAAAAAAAATGAGAAGAAATGTGTAATGTCCTAAATTTGTCAAAAGATAGCATACTCTGAATAAGTTTTTAAAAAACTATAACTATGGTTAATATTTATTTTTTCAAAACTAAATTTACTAACATAAAAGTATTTATATAAATGATGTCAACATATTACTCAATATGTTATAGCTCATTTTGTTATTTAAAAAATGTTAAATTAATTCATGTGGCTTATATGAGTTTACATTTTCTATGAAAAAAATCTGCCCAAAAATGCTGCCAATATATTTTTTATTGAATTCAGATTTGTTTATAAATTTTGACATGAATACTTATTATCAAATGCAATAACTGCAGATGGCAACTTACATGAAAAAGCAGCAGAGTAAATGTGAAAGAATTAATGCTGGGCTGTAGAATTTAGTACACATATGAGATTCACACCTTTAAAAGGTTTCAATTTAATTTCTATTTTATTATGGATAGGAATTAATAACTGGAGAAAAAACAATTCTGCTTACTAATACAATTCCCAAAATTTAATGAACGTCTACTGCACATATGGTATACTTATCAATATTTCAGGGTATCCAAAGCTGGATAGAAAGAACATCAATTGCAATCATGGTAAGCCCAGGAGTGGAAAGTTCAGACTGATATAATAGAACTGAAACAACACATTCTTATTTAGAAGATTATATGAGGACTTTCCTCACTGTATCTCTCCTTCCTGACCTTTTGCTTAACTTCTTTTCAGAATTAAGTATTTATTAATATGGTCTTCAATTTCAAAATTGATACTTTTTTTTCTAAATTGGACCTATTCTGAATGCCATTTATCTCTTTAACTTTTTTCATCCTACCTGTCAGGATTTCTCCGGTCCTGCCTGATAGGCCTATCAATGAAGTTGCTAGTTATATGTGTTACAAAACTGCAAAGCTATGCAACTGAACTGGTTGAAGTCAGACTTTCTACCTTCAAGGTTTTTCATATCTAGTGGGGAATCTGATAAATAAACAGATAACTGCAATGGAGCATGAAAAAGGTAATTTCTGAGTGTTGTGAGAGCCTATCAGGGGACTATTTTATAAGACATGGCCAAGATACACAAGGTTGAAATAAAACACTGGGAACTAAAAAAAAAAAAAAAAAAAAGAAAAAGAAAGAAAGAAAGAAAAGAAAAAGAAATGGTGTCTGGTAACTATAAATAAATATAGGCAATACTCATTTAACATTTACTATGTACACTGAGCACTATATGTTTTACATGAATTCATTTATAAAGATGTAAAGGACAGGGGCGCCTGGGTGGCGCAGACGGTTAAGCGTCCGACTTCAGCCAGGTCACGATCTCGCGGCCGTGAGTTCGAGCCCCGCGTCAGGCTCTGGGCTAATGGCTCAGAGCCTGGAGCCTGTTTCCGGTTCTGTGTCTCCCTCTCTCTCTGCCCCTCCCCCATTCATGCTCTGTCTCTCTCTGTCCCAAAAAATAAATAAACGTTGAAAAAAAATTAAAAAAAAATAAATAAAGATATAAAGGACAGTTACAGACAGTTAATAGGAGGCATAGTCAGGACCTCAACTTAAGACAATGTAACCACTGACAATACGCTCTGAATTATTATATCACATTAGAAAATTGATGAGAATAAATTAATCTTGATTTCCCCCAAATTAAACATCTTGAAGACTAACATACAAACACATCAAATAAGAAATACAGGAAATGTTTTCATTCCTTTCAAAAAACTTTGATATTGCCTGTTGCCTTTCTGTGGTACCCACAGCTTACCTATTGGATAATGGGACACTAGGTGAAAACTATGTGAAGCATTTCTTGATACTTAGTGTACTTAGTAAAGTAAAAGAAAAGTAATGAGGTCTGAACTAAGACAATTACAGAGAGAAGGTGAGAAATGAAACATAAAAGACAGTAAGAATGATGAATCAGTAAGTCTTAAAGTCCTAAAATCAGAAGGTAAGTAAGGAGAGGTCATGGAACTTATGGCTTCATCAAGTGGATAGATTCTAAGTTTACAGTATATGAAGAAAAAAAATATGGTTGAGAAGAGTTTGGATGCATTCATTCTTTCAGCAAATATTTGCAAATAGAATGTATTTCCGTCATTGTGTATAACTCTAGATTTGTAATTAGCAGAAAAAAATTGTTTTTAACTCCATGAAAACTATATTAAACTTCGAGAAAATATATACAAGAAGATTTAGAAATAGATGCAATTACAACTTAGGATAAATGTAAAGACAGAATTTAATAAGAAAGTATGAATTTGAGTGGCAGGATATTTAAATCTGTGCTTAAAAAGGATATATTAGAAGAATGATATTTTTCATAGTCCCAAAATTTGAGAAGTCAGTCAGTCAAGTCAACTGTCATGTCAAGAGCCCTTCCAGTCATGTGGGAGTAAAACCCGAAGTGAAAAGCCTAAAGTAGGTGAAAGAAGGGTCATTTATCTTTGTTCAGAAATGTTTTATGATTTTTTTCAGTGTAGAGGACCTGAAAACATTTGAGTATATATTAAATAATTCCTTTATCACTTTTTTATTTTTTTTTTCAACGTTTATTTATTTTTGGGATAGAGAGAGACAGAGCATGAATGGGGGAGGGGCAGAGAGAGAGGGAGACACAGAATCGGAAACAGGCTCCAGGCTCTGAGCCATCAGCCCAGAGCCCGACGCGGGGCTCGAACTCACGGACCGCGAGATCGTGACCTGGCTGAAGTCTGACGCTTAACCGACTGCGCCACCCAGGCGCCCCTTTTTTATCACTTTTTTAAAAATCTCCTTTCCCTGCCTGCTAACATAAGGTATTAATAGTAGTCAACCTTATATCTGAGTATTTTTGGTAAAATATATTGAAGGAGAATGCAACTTAGGTAAAAGAAGACTGATCATTACTAAATATTGATAAAAAGACTATGTGTTTATTTTGGGGGAACTGTATTTTCATTTTATTTGGGATCACTACATGACATTATGCAGAAGCAGGATTTTGCTATTTTCTTTATTTGTAAGTAAAATTAGAAGTGATGGTTCTGAATTTCAGATTGCCAAGAGGTGGACGGTATTGGCTTTGTTCTGTGCCAATACTCATAAACTTGAGCTCCATTTTCCAGAATGCCCGTCCCTGTAGGCTTCTGGATTAAAGTTAGCTAAGTTGACCAAGGCCATAATGCACTGAGGGTTGATATAGGGTACCAGATGCTATTGCAATTTGTACATGTTGTTGCTAATCTGCTGGCTCACTTTGTTGATGTGTAAGAGCTGAGTCTGAAATTTTTTGGCTATTGTAAATAATGTTGCTATAAACAGAAGGGTGTGTATATCTTTCAGACTAGTGTTTTGTTTTGTTTGCTTCATATAAATATCCAAACGTTGAATGGCTGGATCATGTGGTACTTCTATTTTTAACTTTTTGAGGACACTCAGTATTGCTGTCCATAGTGGCTGTACCATTTTGCATTTCCACTTACAGTGAACCAAGTTTCCTTTTCTCTACATTACAATAACACATGTTATTTTCTGTATTTCTGATACTACCATTGTGATTGGCGTGTGGAGATACTTCATTGTGGTTTTGGTTTGTATTTCCCTAATGATCAGTGATGTTGAGTGTCTTTCCATGTACCTCTTGGCCATCTTTATGTCTTCTTTGGAGACATGTCTATTCAGGTCCTCTGCTCATTTTAAATTAGATTGCTTATTTTCTGATATTTAGTTGTATGTGTTTTTATATATTTTAGATATAAACATCTTATTGGTATATTATTTGCAAATATCTTCTCCCATTAAATACATTGTCTTTTGTTTTGTTAATGGCTTCTGTCATGTTATACAAAAGTTTTTGTTTTTGTTTTTGTTTTTGTTTTCAGTTTGATGTAGTCCCATTTGCTTATTTTTGCTTTTATTGCCTCACCTGAGGAGACAGATCCAAAAACTATTGCTGAAACCAATATCTAAGAGCTTACTGTCTATGTTTCCTGCTAGTAATGTTATGGTTTATGGCCTCACATGTAAGTCTTTAATCTACTTTGAGTTTGTTTTCTATATGGTGTAAGAAAATGGTCTAGTTTCATTCTTTTTCATGCAGTTGTCCAATTTTCCCAACACCATTTGTTGAAGAGACTGTTTTTCACATTTCATGCAATGGGTACTTTCTTGAAGATTAATTTGCATATAAGCATGGTTTATTTCTGGACTGTATTCTGTTCCATTGATATATGCATCTGATTTTGTGTCAGTACCATACTGTTTTGATTACTGTAACTTTGTTGGAAATCAGGGAGCATGATACCTCCAGCTTTGCTCTCCTTTCTCAAGATTTCTTTGGCTATTTGGGGTTATTTTTTTTTTTAAGTTTATTGGTTTTGAGAGAGAGCAAGGAAACAAGGGAGGGGCAGAGAGAGAAGGAGAGAGAGAACCCCAAGAGGGCTCTGCACTAAGAGTGCAGAACCCGATAGGAGGCTCAAACTCATAAACTGTGAGATCATGACCTGAGCTGAAATCAAGAGCCAGAAGCTTAACCAACGAAGCCACCCAGGCAGCCCTATTTGGAGTCTTTTTTAGTTCCATACAAACTTTGGGATTATTTCTTCCAGTTCTGTGAAAAACACCAATAGTGTTTCAATATAAATTACATTGAACCTGTAGATTGCTTTGGGTCATTTTTTGTATTTATTTTGGCTTCATTTTTCATATATTTTCTAGCTTCTACAGGTAGAAACTTAGGTCATTGATCTTACACCTTAGTCCATTTTGTATACAGTCATTGTTTGAAGTAAAACACTTCCTTTAAGCTCTGCTTTAGCTGCATACTATAATTTTGATATATTTAATTTTTGATATTATTATTGACTTTAAAACATTTCATGCTTTCCATTGTGCTTGGGTAATTATCCCCAGGTCAAGGGCTGTGACAATATGGGTTTTACCTCATAAGTGCTATTCTCTCAGGAATCATTGTCTTACCCTGTTAGATGTTCAAAGTCTAAAAACAGAGCCCCATATGCATTTTATTCAAGATTATAGCTGTTTATGACACTATGAATAGTTTTTTTACTAGTTATCCTATCATATGAGAAAGGATTAATCTCCTGATGAATGACTTTTCACCATGAAGAAAAAAAGTATTCATAGGGCAATTTGAAAAGACAGAAGAGGCACTTTTGGCAAGTTGAGAGAATAAACAAGTAGTGAAACTTCTGCAAGATAGTTTTCAGATATATAGACTATAAAGCTTTTTCTATTGATTTTGAAAATAGCAAGCAGTATCTTGTGATAGGTGGCTTTATTGTGCTGAGGTATGTTTCCTCTATACCTAGTTTTTTTTAGTTTCTAGCAATTTTGATCCTTGTTTTTAAAAATGCCATATAGAAAGGCAGTTTGAGGACATCAGAGAAAATTTGAATGTATTAAAACTATTAAATTACATTAAATATTAATTCTATTAAAATATTATGGAATTCTTATTAACTTCTTAGACATTGGTATGTCGCTGAATTTTTAGGTAATGAATATGGAAAAAATGAGTGATAAGTCTATCTGTAAGCTACTTTCAAAGTGATTCAGATATACGTGTACATGTGTACGTATGTGTATGTATATGTGTATATAAATCAGCTATGGAATAATGCTAACACATTTTTACGCAAGATGGAGGACAAATGAGCACTGGTTGTAATTTTGTGTACATTATAAAAAAAATAATCAAATATTGGGAAAAGCCATCATGAAAAATCTAAGACTTCAATTTTGTTTCTAGTAATGACTAATCTATCTCACTGCCTACTATAGTGTCTGAAACACAGTAGGTTCTCAGTAAATTTTCAATGAACAAAAAATAATTACTAAATTAATCAATAGTTATTTGCTCATATGGCTGGAAGAGTAAATTATTATGAAAATAAATTGTTTTCACCACCTAAAATTATTTAATAAGCCAAAATTTTAAGATATAAGGATATTTGCTACACATATAAAATTTATGAGTATTTTTATTATAAATTTCACTGTTGATTATTGTTACAATAACAGCTGCTTTATTTCCATCATATCATTTGGTCTCTACAAAAATGTGTAATATATTTAGATTCATTCCTTACATTTGAAGAAACTAAGATAAAGAAAGATTAAATGACTTATGTTAATGCCCCTTAACTAATAAATGGCAAATCTAAGACTTGATCAAAACAATTTTTACCTTGTTGATATGGACCTTTTTATCACATCATGTTGCTTCTTTCTAATGTCTCTGGCTATTTAGCAAACCAGGTAAATGCAACTCTCAAACTTGACTTGAAACTTACAGAAAAAAAAATGTCTTATTTACTCTTGATAGGGGAAACGTGTTTGAGTATTTAAGATACAAATCATTATTTAGTTGGACTCCTAAGCTACCAGTAATCATTTTTAACAGAGTCTACCATTACTTTTCCCTTTTGTCTCATGTGACTGAACAATAATTGAGTTTGCTAAAGCTTAGAAATACTGTATCACTGTAAGGGGGCGCCTCTCGTTCTACTTTGCCTGAAGTCGCCACTCCTTGCCTGAAGTTAAAGGAGTTTTATTGTTGTTGTTGTTGTTCTTGTTCTATCACATGTAAATTTTACTTTTGATCCATTGGAGTTTAAGGAAATTAATAGCACTTACAGGGACACTATTATAAGTGGACCACCAACACTATAATTATTCATTTTAAATTGGGAATGAATGGGGCGCCTGGGTGGTGCAGTCGGTTAAGCGTCCGACTTCAGCCAGGTCACGATCTCGCGGTCCGTGAGTTCGAGCCCCGCGTCAGGCTCTGGGCTGATGGCTCAGAGCCTGGAGCCTGTTTCCGATTCTGTGTCTCCCTCTCTCTCTGCCCCTCCCCCGTTCATGCTCTGTCTCTCTCTGTCCCCAAAATAAATAAACGTTGAAAAAAAATTAATTAAAAAAAATAAATTGGGAATGAAAAAGAATGTAATTCTCCAACAATTCTTATATACATGTTGTATTACATGATATGGATTCAAGAATTGTAACTAAAAGAAAAAACAATATAGAACATCTTAAAAATGAAAAAGTCTCCTCTCACCAAGTGAGCATGACTTGCGGATTTACAGCAATAAGAATTTCAGTGTATTATAGTGCAGATTTTTTTTCTTCTGTGGACAGAGAACTGTATTTTATAGAACAGTGAATAAATTCATTTTCCATTGACACATTCATAGTTAAATGACAACTGCAAATGCTTTTTTCATGAGTTACTTTCTGTCATCAGCTTTTATACTCATCACTCCGCGAAGGGTAACACCTCAACAATGTCTACTCAAAGTTAAAGGAGTCAGACTACATCACAAGCTTAAAGGGGGCTTAGATATACTAATCCCACTACTTAAAGACCATCTAAAGGACCTTGAAATACCAAGGAGATTGGAAGTGTAACTATACATTTAAATATGGGTATACATTTTTCCTGTCTTTTATAATTTCTCAAAATGTATGATGTAATGAGTGGTATAAAATTAGGTAATGAGTGAAGGATGTCATTCTAATGAATGGTAGCATAAATAAAACAATGGACATATCATATTACTTCTATTTCATAATCATTTATGCTATAGAAAAGTCTGTATACATTTCCTAATCATTTATGCTATAGAAAAGTCTGTATACAAATATAGTTTATATGAAACAAGAGCCCAGGGTTTCACACAATTATGTCATTATTAACTCACACTGATTCCTAAACTAAATAGGGCCCTTGTTACTTATTCCCATACAATTTTGTACGTCTTCATAGTTCATGAATATCAACTGTTAATAAATTATATTTGTTAATTTCTAAATGTGTATTTATATCTCCCTAGACTATACAGCTCTATGTGGGTAGAGACTGTGAATGGGTTATTCACAGATCTCAATGTTCAACAGAGGGCTTAAAACAAATTGAAAGCTTGGTAAATGTTTGTTGAATGAATGGACAAGTGAATACATGAATCTATAGAAATCACATTCAATAAGAAAAAGAGAAAATAATTTTAGGGAAAATAACTAAAATTATGAATGCTTTTTTATGACAAAATATTTTCCATTTATAATAAATTAAAATCTATTTTCCCCTTCATCTCATAAAAATGTTCAAAAGTAACAGATCTCTTCCAACTGGATATTCCTTTATTGGGAGCTGGCAAAATACACTCTGCTGTCTATGTTTGTATATAAAGTTTTATTGGAAAAGAACTGTGCCCATGTGTTTACTTATTATCTACAGCTGCTTTCAATGGTAGCTGCAACAAAGCCTGTCTTTCCCTCAAAATCAGGAATATTTATTATATGATCTCTTACAAAAAAAGTTTTTTGACCCTTATAGTACATGCTAGCTACCTGTTGAGATAATATTTAAAAGCTAAGTTTTGCCAAACTCTCCCAGGTTCTTCCTAAGAACTATGAATTATTTAATTTTACTGTTAGGTCTTTTGGAATAAACACTATTCCTAAATAACTTTCTCAGTGCAGTGTTCTATATGTTAATTCATTAGGCTAATATCATAATTCTAAGCAATTTGTTAAAAGGTGTGAATCATTTACAAGAAACTATCATTTTACTTGACTTACTTAGTTATAAAAATAACAAAACTGGAAAAAGTGACAATTACATGCATAAAGATGTTTGTTATAATAACACTAATAACCATCATATATTAAAGTATGCAGTGCATACAGCTATGATGCATTTACTTAATCAAATATTGTGTAATGAAAAATATGAAAATCACATAACCAACTGGGTGACAACGTTGAATAACCTCATAACTGAAGGGAGGAAGACAATAAATATCTATACTAACTATGCATGCTGAGGGACGAGAATGGAAAACGTATTATAGGATGATGGATAGTTTTTTTCTCATTGGCATTTAGTGTTTTTACTTGCCATTCTGTTTTGTTCTAATATAGGTATATATTTTTTTCTATGGATCAAAATATACAACTTTATGTTAATGTACCCCTAAAAGGTGATATGAAAGGAAATTAAATCTACACAAAATTATTCTTATGGGGGAGCTTGAAACTACCTGGGTATGAATTGTTGGAAGATTTCAAACACAATAAAAAAATCACAGAATATTAGGGCTGAAAGAGAGTTGATCTCATTCATATTATAGAAGAAAAAAATTAAACCATAAATATGGTCAAGTGACCACATGAAAAGGCATTACTTATTAGTAGGTAAATTTGAACTTGTATCTGAAGTTTCTTATACTCTAATCAGGTGTTCTTAAATCTAACACTATTCACTATTGTTCTTATTTTAGAAAATACATATAGTAGAGGGAAAATGTTTCATAACTTCTTATATAATCTTACTGATAATGTAGGAGAAACTTTTTTTGGTTTCTAAGTTTAATAGAAGAATGTGCATGCTCTTGGTTTTATATAAATTATTTAAAAAATAAGCACAGAGATTTACTCATATAAGCAAAAATAAAACCATATGACCTTTTTATTTCAATTTCCATATATGACTTTCAGTTGTTTTGGCTTTGGAAGACACACATAACCTTTCAATACCTCATTTCTCCATCTACAAAACAGAAAAGAACACTTGCTCCCAAAGGACTGTATTCGAGAATGTACAGTCATATGCTATGCAATACTATCAAAACTTAATCGTTTGGGGTGCCTGGAGAGCTCAGTCGGTTAATGTGTTCCACTCTTGATTTCGGCTTGGGTCATGATCTCATGGTTTGTGAATCCGAGCCCTGAGTTGGGCTTTGCGCTGACAGTGTGGCAGAGTCAGCTTGGGATTCTCTCTTTCTCCCTCTCTCCACCCCTCCCTCACTTGTGCTTTCTTTTTCTCTCTCTCTCAAAATAAACAAATAAACTTAAAAAAAATCTCAATCATCTAAATGCTTCTAAACTTTTAATTCTTTACGGCACTAACACTGAATTAGATTCAGTGAAATGAAGAATTAAGATATTGTAAAGATAAAATTGAAATATCTTAAATTTTAAACATAGTCATATTTATGACTTTAATAACTCTATATTAAATATAATGAATATAGGGTACATTTAAATTTTAAATTAGTACTATTTTTGATGTCCTACATATGTATTTATTCATAATATTCATTGATCCAAAAACAGTTTAGGACAGTTTGCAAGAACATGTGCACAAAAAGGAAAAAAAAAGAAAAAACAAAAACATAATGTAGGAAGTAAGGTAAAGGGAAAATAGAAACCAGAAATGACATTAGAACAAAAAATATGGCAAAGAGTAATGGATCATAAATTTGGTTCTAAGTTCATGAATAGCCACTGCAAAGTAGGAAATTGTTCAGTTACATAAGCTAAAAATAAGCAGTTGTTAACAAATACAATCATTCCTTGTGTGGATACCAGAATGATTCTTGTGAAAAATCTAATAGAAATGGTAGTCTCAATAAGCATCATTAAAATAAATATAACAAATAGTCACAAAAGGTTAATTCTTAATCAACTCCTAAGTGTAAGCCATGGTTTAATGGAAGATGCCAAAAAAGTAGATCTGATTCTAATCTTTATGACAATCTGAATTATCTATAGAGATATTTTAGACTGTCCGGAATCACAGATACTTAATTAGAAAATTGATATTGTTGGGCCACCTGGGTGGCTCAGTCATTTGAGCCTCTGTCTCTTGGTTTCCACTCAGGTCCTAATTTCATGGTTCCTGAGTTCCAACCCTGCATCAGGCTCTGCGATCAATGTGCAGAGCCTGGCTGGGATTTTCTCTCCCTATCTCTCTGCCTTTCCCCTCCTCATACTCCCTCCCTCACTCTCTCTCAAAATAAATAAATAAACTAAAAAAAAAAAAACAAAAAACAAAAAATAAAAACCTATATTGTTTCTCTTACTTGAAATTTCTATTGTACAAAGTGGCAGTAAATTTGAGATTGTATTCTGACAGATTCTTGAAGTTCAGATAATATCAGTTGCTAATAAATATTATCACTATGTGCCTTGAAAATGAACTAAACTGACAAAGACTTTGGCATTCTTTTACAAAATTGATCCAATGAGGGCTTGTGACTTAATCGAAGTTCACATCAACTTCTCTGAGAAGTGAATGGGTGAAATATTCACAGGAAATCATAAGTTTATCTTGAAGAATTTTTTTGTAACTTTTGTTTTTAAAATAAAAGAAAATGTTTTTAAAATTAAAAAAATAGATGACAGCAAACACTCATTTCACACAAAAATTATATGTGTAAATACATTAATAAAATCTCTCTTGGAAAAATAAAACTTTCTAATTATTCCAGAAGGTTGTCTGGTTGTAAATGTATGTGTGGTCACAGAAAAAAAATTGTTATGCAGAATTATTGGCTATTAGCAATTAAAACTTGCAGTATATATAGGGTAGGTTGGGAAAGGATATCATAAAATTTATGTTCAGGCAAATGAATGAATCAATACATTGTGCTTTATATTTACAACTTTTACTCACCAAAGATTTTTTTAAAAAACCGTAACAGAGTTCACAAAATGAAAATCACCTTTCCTGAGCCTAACTATATCAGAGAAAATTTTTGTCTACTTATTGTTAGGATTTCTTAATATTGCAAGGATTCATGTTGTTGAAATTTCTCCAGTATTTAGCAGAAAAATATATTACTCAAAACCTAGAGAGACAGGTTTGTAAAATACTTCAAGGTTAGGAAATGGATTCAGAGAGTAAAAATATCCTTCTCATAAATTAATAAGTTTTGTCCCTGATTTGAAAGCTCAAGTAAAAAATACATATGACTGAAGACGATGTATAAAAAAGTGAGATTACCTAAGTGCACAATGTTTTTCAGATCTAAAAATATCATCAATGCAATAAAAGCTTCATTTTGCAGATTCAAATTGCTGTGCCTACCTATTTGCAAACTCCTTCAGGTTAAAATTCAAAAAGAGTGACTCTGAATGGAAACTTAATGTGTGCTGAGTAGGTTCCATTATTGAGAACATAATTACCATATACAGTGCCTTGCCCAGCTAATAATGCAAGCAAACTAAGTGGCAGGGCTGTGGTGAGAGGTGGTCTCCGTTTTAATGACTACCTGCAAGAGGTTTCATAAATCTCCACTGAAATAAAAGACTAACTCCTGGAAGAAAGTGCCATTAAAGTTGGAAAGTGCTGGCAGAACTGATTATAAATGGATTGAACCAGAATATTCATGCACATCCCCTTTTAGTATTTTTTTTCTTGATATTTAGAAAGATAGCTATTATATTATTTGGCCCATAACTCAGAAAGATGCAGATTCAATTGTCATTTTACATTAGGTATACCCATTATCTATACATCTTTAGCTCTATCAGTCTGTACATCTGTATTATATATTAAATCTATATATATTATTCTATATTATGTTACTATAGCTATATTATTCTATATTTAATTATATCAATATTTTATATATCTACATTGATAACTTGATATAAAGATGGATATATATACATATATATATCACTACATAATATATAATATGCCTTATTCCTATATACATGTATGTGTATCCATTTTGTGATTTTTCTCCTCGGTATATAAACAGACGACACTTTATGCATTGTTGAATAATTATCATTTTTTCATTTAATATATTCTTTAGAATGATGACAGGCATATGTATAATCCTTGCCCCAGAAATGAATATACATATTCAAATTCTAGGAAAAATTATGTTCATGAATTTATAGATGCAGATGTCTGGTAATTAAGGTGCTGTAATTGCCTTACAATTAATTATCAATTTAATAACAGAGAAGACTTCAACTTTTTGTCACAAATAACATAGCAATTTTCTATGGATAATATATCTTTAGATCTCCTGAATGGACTTTTCTACCAAAGATCCATGCAGGAAACAGAAACCACTGTAGGCAGTTTTAAACATGAAGAAATTTCATACAGGAAATTATGTGGTTACCAAAGCATTGCCAGGGCTGAAGGAACAGTTCCTAAGCTGGGGTGTCCCAGAATAACTCCCGGAGCTACAGAACTGATCTACTCCTAGAGCACTAACTCTGAGGCCACAAATGAAAATATGCCAGAAGCAAGAACCTTTGCCTTTTGCCAACACAGCCCAACACTCAGGAAGCTGGAAAATGTATTCCTGGGGCTGCTGTCCTGGAATGAGACACCAGATTAAGGCACTGCACCCCTCTGCTTGTTAACAAGGAAGAAAGCCAGGGTTTGGACCCTGCAACATTATTGCTGGGAACCCTCACTTCTCCTGAGTAGTAACAGTCAAAAGCCACAAAAGGAGTAGTTTCTGCTTAATTCTTGCCTTTCACATATCACTACAACTACACAGCATTCAAATGGTGGAATCTAATTTGCATTCAGAATCTTAGCTAAAAGAGTCTGGGAAATGTAGGTTTTCAATTTCAACCTTACAGTAAATGAAGGTTTACATTAAGATATTAGATTGAAAGCCTAATATGATTTACCTATAACCAGTATAATCTTTGCATAGGGAATAAAATAGATCCTAAATATAATGTAACAGAATACTATATTAATATTTACCCCATAAAAACATATATATTCCCAACCTTACAGGGTTCTGTCAGGAAGAACAATTATCCCAGTGTGTGTGTGAGGGGGGACATTTAAAAAAGAAGTTGGGGGCACCTGGGTGGCTGGGTTGGCTAAGCATCTGGTTCTTGATTTCGGGTCCAGTCATCATCTTGGTTTTCATGAGTTTGAGACCCATGTAGGGCTCTGTGGCACTAACCACACAGAGCCTGCTTGGGATTGTCTCTCTGTCTCGCCTTCTTACTCTGTCTCTCCCTGCTTGTCCTCTGTTTCTCTCAAAATAAATAAATAAACTTAAAAAAAAAGAAATTGACTAAATCTGGCAAAGAGAAGTTAAAATAGGGACGGTGAATCCTAAAGGACTGTTAAGAGTTTGATAGAGACAAATACTCAATACTCAATACTCATGTATTTTGAGACCAGCAGCAATTGGTCATGTGAAAATGAAAAGTCAAACTGAGACCACTCATTATTAAGATCATTTCCCAAAGTCCACCTTTTTAAACTTGGAAGGTAGTGACATTCATGGAGGTATGGGGAGCATATTTGTATTAGATATTTACTATATGATAATAATGGTAATAATGATAATTTTTTTTTCTGCTGCTGCTATAGCAATTTATCACAATTCAGGGGCTCAACATCAAATGCATCTACTGTCTTACAGTTTTTGTAAGTTAGAAGTCAAACACTGCAGATGAAGGTGAAATCAGGGCTATGTTCCATTCTGGAGGTTCCTAACATCTAGAGAATTCCAGAATTCTTTGGTGTCATTCATCTTTTTTTTTTTTTTAATGTTTAATTATGTGTATGAGAGAGAGAGGGAGAGAGAGAGAGAGAGAATCGGTGTGGAAGGAGCAGAGAGAGAAGGAGACACAGAACTCCAAGCAAGCTACAGGCTCTGAGCTGTCAGCACAGAGTCCACCCCGGGGCCCCATCTCAAGAACAGTGACATGATGACTTAAGCCAAAGTTGGAAGCTTAACCTACTAGGCCACCCAGGTACCCCAGCATTCATCTGTCTTTAAAGCCAACAATTTTACATTTCTATGTGACTGTTTTTTTTCTACAGTCTCATCTCTGTCTATTCTGCCTCTCTCTTCCACTTTGTGTGATAACATTGGTTTCACCTATAAAATCAAGGATAACGTCCCCATCATAAAGCCCATACACATAATCTCATTTATAAAGTCCTTTGCCAAGTAAAGAAACATAATCACAAGTTCTGGAAATTAATAAATGCACATTTTTGGGTTCCTGTTATTCTACCACATCTGCTGAGAGTAAGAATAACAATGATAAAATTTCCTATGCATAGAAAATTTCAGCTGTGATCTTAACTTTCATATTACATGTTTTATATTTATAAATACATATTATATATGTGTATATATATATACATATGATTAAAGAGACACATTTTAATAGATCTTTTGGAAATATCTGAAAGTTCATATCCTATTTGGTTGTTTTGCACCAAATATATGCAGTTTAGACCAATCTAGTTGGAATTCAGAAAAAGCAAGTTTACTTCATAGAAATAACTGCATGTGAAAATAATCTTTTATTTAAAATGATTTTATTACCATAAGATTATACATATGCTCTGAAAGTCATTTTAGAAAATATCTGAGCACCTAAATTGTTTTTTTAACATACAACTATAGATTAAACCTAACACTTGGATCTATTACTTACTACCTACGTTATAAAATGTCATATTTAGAAATATGCCTATTATCTATGTCAGTATTATTGTGTCCATTTAAGGATAATTATTTAGTTAAAACCAACCTGAAAGTGATTTCAATTTGGAAGAAATGAATACAAGAGGTACAATGTGCAGTTTAGAGGTTATATTTTTTGGAGTAAAAAAAAAAAAAGGCTTTACTGTTGACAGAAACATAACATGGGAATGTGAAGGAAGAGATTAAACAGGTACATGGAATAAGGCCTGCTTAGTATGTGTAAACTGATAAAATACAGATGTGTGACCAAAAAAAAAGAAAATAAAAATAGTTATGGATACAAAGTATCCACACACAGTGTGTAATTCTCAGAGGACGGGAAGTATATGTATCTATTCATATTTCTGTCAAAACAGATTAAGAATAGCACCACTGCCATGAATAGAGGTTCCACAGGCCTTACCAGCCTATAGGGTACCATTAACAGAAATAATTTATATTTCTCAGGCTCTTTCTGCATGGGCTAATGTAGAACATCAGCCTTCCTTCTGGTCCCTGCTCTTTCCACCTAAATTTCTTGGATTTCCCAGGTTGTCTCACCGGTGAAATAAGTCCAGACGATAGCATTCTCTGCCTGCTACTGCCACTTTCGTTGGGTACTGTTACTTCTGTCACTCAGTGAGTTTCAGTTCACAGCATAGAAGCCCTCCAGAGGCACTTCTGCCTGCTGAACATGCAGTTTCTTTCAGTGGACGCTACTCCGTTCATAGTCTCCCAGTCCACACCATGGATGCACCAGAAGTACCCATAAGCTCTTTGGTACAACACATGAGAGAGTGAGCGTCTTACTATTTCTTCAGAGTCAGAGTCTGTTCATAAACTACCAAATTGTTGTTCTCAGGTCCTGAAATGTAGCGTTTTGTGGAAACACATTTCTCTATTTGCTAATGGCGGTCTTCCCTTTCTTTGGATTTAGAGGGAAGATGTCCAAATGACTAATCTCTTCAAATTCATGTTTTCTCTTTTCCCTTTGTGTATTCAGACATTCTTTTTTTTTTCCTTTTTTTCTTCTTGTAAGTTGTCTTATGAGAGCCTCAAACCTCCACAGAAATGGACTTCTGCTTATCCTTCCCCACCAACTTGCCAGCTAGGCACAGACTCTTTGTGAAAAAGACAAAGCTTATATCTGAACTGAAAGCAACATGTATTCATAATATGTATGACCTTTAATATTAGATTTGTTTTAGGGTACTGAAATTTTCAAGCAGCACAGATATGTAAAAAAAAAAAAAAATAGTAAGTAAACCCCGTTGATCTGAAACTGAAAATACACTACTAAATATCAAGTTGATCTCACTAGTGCTGGGGAAACTTTTAATCCAATCATATAAAAATGATAAATCTCCTTTACCCAAGTTTGGAGGTGTAAATATCTGCAACATGGTTCTAGGATATATTGGGTATATATCGATGTCTGAAAGAGGAAAGAACAAATTCTAAACTTAGCCTCACTTCAACCAGACTTGAGACATGTGCTGTTTTGTGATCATCCTGTATTCTGCAGAATCTGTGGACCTATTCCCAGAGAAGTACTATAGTGTAGGGATTTTGTGGAATTCATTTATCTCTGTGAAACATTCCTGCAATGACATTTCCCACCTGACAATCTAGTCTCTCTGCTGAAGAAAATGTTCTATTCATTTAAATTGAATATAAATTTTCTCTTGCACATGAATTTAAAAATATCAAGACTTAGGGCTGACATCACCTCTCTATTCTCATAGGAAGGGGATATATTTTGAAAATAATTGAAAAGTTGATTATCTGTTTAATCTTAACATTTGACATACTAAATTTATGGGTATTTATATACAGATATGTGAAAAGTTATATCGGTTGTGTAAAAAGTTATATCAGATATTGAGAAAAAATAAAAGTTATCCTAAATATCCCAGAACCTAACACCAAATTTTATATATAGTAAGGTAACTTGAAAAAAGTTTTTGTTGAGGGGAGCCCGGTTGGCTCAGTTGGTTAAGTGGCCAACTCTTGATTTCAGCTCGGGTCATGATCTCATGGTAAGATCAAGCCCCTCTTGGTTTCCATGCTGATAGCACAGAGCCTGCTCGGGATTCTCTCTCACTCTCTCCCTGCCCCTCCCCTACTGGTGTGTACTCACTTTCTCTCAAAATAAATAAAACTAAAAAAAAAAAAAAAGTTTTGTTTATTGTGTTGCTTTCTCTTTAAATGTTTTTCAGTACTTTTGTTAACATGTTACTTTAGTATGTTTACAGGCCAGGCCAGAAACCATTATTCACTAAAAATAGAGTTAAATTGTTAAACTTTTATTGAAAATTAACAGGAAATGTTTGCTATTAACATTATATATTTTATAATGTTTTATATCATATGATATATTTTCACTTAATGGTACTCTAAAGCTTTAAAAAAAAGGCAAATTTAACTCATGAATGTGGTGAAAGTAGATACAGATTAAAGGATCTAACCAATAAATCCTATCGCAATCTCTACATAATACAAAAAAATAAATCTCAGTTGCAGTGAAACTCATTTGTCAGTATGCCTCATTTCAATATGAAATTATTTTATTGTTTTATTTGGAGAGCTTATCAAGAATGAAGAATAGGTCAAACTGAACCCAAGTTCCATCAACATTTTGAAATAGGAAAACAGGGAAAAACAATGGAAGAATCTGTGTGAAACAAAACAAATACAAAAAAGAAAAAGAAAAGAAAAAGAAAGCTGCAAGTGTAGGCCACGTATATATGTTCTATATGCAATCTATAAGGCAATTATTTTTCCCACTTTGATCCATGGTTAATATAGAGTACTAGGTCATTCTATCATGACTGCAGAAAAATAAAGGGAAATGTTATTTTTTACCTACTTATATAAAAATATATTCTTTTTTAACATATATTCAGGCATAACATCCATGTTCTTTGTTATTTCTCTTATGTTTTAGCTCTTTACATGGTGATATTATCAGCCTAGTCTTGGTAATTGTTAAAATAGACATCAAGCCAGTGCATAGCTTTGAAAGGTATGTAGGTGAATAGGTACAAAGTCATGGCAAATGTAACATCTCTAGTATGTTCTGATGACATTTAGCTAACAAGAAAATTCAATGAAAATAAGAAATATAATACTAGATATATATTTATATCTAAATAGATATTTTAGCATTAATCCTTTTTATGAAAAAGTAAAGTAGATGTGGAAGAGAGAATATCCATACTGAAGTGTGAACAAATCCGACATTTCAGCCAAAGAACTAGGACTTCTCACAGAACAACTGTGAAAAACCTATTCATTTCTAAATGTTGGGGCATTACTTGAAGTTTATCCATAATCTCCCTTTATTCTTTTTATTATCTGCCTTCTGGTGCGCATTGTTTCTGATTAGAAATGAGCTGTAATCTTACTGGGGTTTACTTGTACCTGATGAATCCTGAATGAGACCTTTCAGTCTTGATAATTTCATGATTTTTCTTTTTCTCTCAACTTCATTTTGGTGTGTCTAGGGGTGAATCTCTTTGAGTCTAACTCACTGAGGTTTTCAGATGTGTAGATGACTTTTTTGTTGTCAAATTTGGGGAGCTTTTGGCCATTATTTCTTCAAAGATATCATCTACCCCCTTTCTCTCTATGTTTCCTTCTGGAAACAAGCATCCCAGTTTCATAGTTTCTCCTAAGTATCTGAGCCTCTATTCTGCTTTTCTTTACTTTTTCTTGTTTCTTTTTTTTCCTTTCTTTCTTTTCTTTTCTTTTTTTACCAAGCTGAATAAGGTCTAATGATCTGGTTTCAAGATTGTTAATTCTTTCTTTCTTTTTCATTGAATCTTGTACTGAACCTCTCTAGTGAATTTTTTTTATCATAGTTATTGTGCTTCTCCACTCCATTATTTCTATTTTCCCTTTCTTTTTTAAACTTTCTGCCTCTTTATTTATGTTTTGTATTTAATGGGGCATTGCCACGTATGCTCTAATTCTTTTTTTTTTTTTTTCAATGTTTTTTTATTTATTTTTGGGACAGAGAGAGACAGAGCATGAACGGGGGAGGGGCAGAGAGAGAGGGAGACACAGAATCGGAAACAGGCTCCAGGCTCCGAGCCATCAGCCCAGAGCCTGACGTGGGGCTCGAACTCACGGACCGCGAGATCGTGACCTGGCTGAAGTCGGACGCTTAACCGACTGCGCCACCCAGGCGCCCCTGCTCTAATTCTTTAAACATAATTTCCTTTGATTATTTGAACATATATATGGTAGCTGTTTTAAAGTTTTAATAACTGTACAGTTTTGAGTAACTGTATGCTCTTATTCTTATGATTCACTGTTTTTGTTTTTGTTTTTCCTATATATGACCACACTCTCCTGTTTCTCTGCATGTAGTTATTTTGTTGGTGGTATTGATGATAACCAGGTATTTTATTTTATTTTATTTTTTTTTAATTTTTTTTTCAACGTTTATTTATTTTTGGGACAGAGAGAGACAGAGCATGAACAGGGGAGGGGCAGAGAGAGAGAGGGAGACACAGAATCGGAAACAGGCTCCAGGCTCTGAGCCATCAGCCCAGAGTCCGACGCGGGGCTCGAAGTCACGGACCGCGAGATCGTGACCTGGCTGAAGTCGGACGCTTAACCGACTGCGCCACCCAGGCGCCCCGATAACCAGGTATTTTAGATAATATAATGTAGCAACATTGGATTCTGATTTCCCCTTCCCAAAATTGTTGTTTGTTTTTTATTTGTTTAGTGACTTTTCTGAATGAATTATGCAGAAATCATGTACTTTACAATGTACAGTCATTAATGTTTTTGCTCATTGAATTCCTTTTTTTTTTTTTTTTTTTTTTTTTTTTTTTTTTTTTTTTTTTTTT